>NC_059355.1:43065015-43365015 GCF_019703515.2 Myxocyprinus asiaticus
CTTTTGTCACTTGTTTCAGTCAAGAGAGGGTAGCGTTGCTTATGTACGGTCTATGTTGATTTGTAATATTTAAAACGGCACCATCCGCTCCTTCAAAGCTTGTTTGTCTTTTGCTCTGACAAACAAGGGAATTCCATTTGAGTTGCCCATTCAGACAAAGAAAGTGAATTTTTTTGTGCTCCAGTTGTAACAAATTGAAATGGGGCTGATTAAGATTAAGCCATTAGCCCAAACAAAGCATTCTATGGTGAACAGGTTGATGGGAGTTTTGCACAGGAAGAGTCTATAGTTTTGACATATTAAATAAGCAGCCTCCTCAAAAGGTGTGCACTCAGCACAGCTGTCAAGCCTAAGAGGCATTTGGGCGGAAGAGTTTGCAGAGAAATTATCTCACATCATGCAATGAATTTTAACAGCAAGAAGCTCAGACAACAGAATCTTGTGTCTTACCCAACTCAACTGCAGCTCTAATCAAAGACATGCATGATTATTTAGCTGTTGCACAATGTCTCTGTGTTTATATCCGCATCTCTCTCTGAATGCGTTTAGATGCGCTCTACCAGTGGAAGGCCGTACATTAAAAGTCTAGGCCTTCAGTGTGATTCATGTCATTAAGAAAACACAGTTTCACAATGAATAAGACAACCTATGCCTTTGGTCACCATACATTATGTTGCAGCTAACTAATAATACCAATTGACATTTATAAACATGTCCACGCACAAAAACCAGAACTTGAAACGACACTTAATGCTCAAGCAAGCCTAATTTTAACTGCAGCATGACTGTTTATGAAATGAACATCTCCTGAACAGACATTCAAAAATCATAATTTTTCATATGAATCTACCAAGGAGGTCTATAATACCTGGAAAAATCTATCTAATAATATTTGCTATTTAAATGTTGCTTGCAATACATTTTGTTTCGTCAGGGTACACGGTTATGCTACGTTCCATTCAAGCTGGATGAGGGATATGCCTACTTGATATCTCTGACCATAAATGAATTCCATTCCCCGATATTCAGAACTGCAATGCTCCCGTAAGCTTAGCAGGGGTTTGACTCTCATTAGAGATGTCTCCTAGCAACCCAACTGATAAACAATGCTACAGCGCTAGCATTTGTGCTTCAGGTGTACGATTATCAAAAGAGATTATATTTTATACACCTGTTTCTGCAAGCATTTGTTAAACAAGCTTTAATATCATGTAATGTGGAAACGAACTAATTTATCGATATTACTTAATAAAGTGAATGTTTATCACTTACTTTGTATATCTCCCTGAATGCCAACATGTTTGTGTGACATCATGCCCCTGCATCTAAGCGAAATCGGAGTTGAGAATTTCTGCACGAGCCTACAAGTTGTAATTCTGACTTCAAAATGCATTCCATTGCACTTTTCCTAGTGGGAAGTTGTATCCGTCTCTCCGAGTTGAATGGAACACAGCACTACTTTTCAAAACTGACACTGAATGCTCCAGCAGCCTAATTTACACTTAGAAAACTCCTGTAATTCTCCTATAATCCTATAATAAATATATGTTGCTATAACAATGCAAAAAGCACTTACCAATTTGCTTGAAGTGAAAATCAGTCCTCCTTTTCTGATTAATAAATTAGCAATCACACGGTCATGCAGAACATCTTGTGTTTTTAAATCCATAAGGATGCCTTTCTCAATGGCGATAGTGGCAGTAATGACAGTCGACTCGTCAGCTATAGATCTCACGCTCTTCACTTTCATATTATGTCACTTAAAGTGTGATTGCGTCACTCAAGGCCAGCTAGAAGGCCTCGACCAGGACATATCCTAAAGATCACACCCACCAAGAACAAATAAATCAATCTGATTGGCTGATGAATCTGACAGTCTGACTTTAGTTGCCCATTCATTTGCACTGTTGAGGGATTCTGTGGAAATTCTGAAGGCCTGACAGGGTGGAGCTCAAACTCACGTGCTGCTTCGGGCATGCGATTTGTGAAAAAGTTGTCACGCTTCGATTGTAAGCATCAAGGAATAAATTCTGACTGGATAAACTTTTAGTTTTTCTCTATTTGTTTGTAGATTAATTAAGAGTGGAAAGCGATTAAAAATACATAGGCAAAAAGGTGATTGAGAATGAAAGGATGAAAAATATTTATTTATTTGGCACGTTAGGCCAGCAGTGAAGGCTTTGCTGGCCCTGAGAATTCGCCACTGCACTCTACAATATGGAAAAGCCTTTCTGTGGGCCCCCCTCCAGCCCGGCCAGGCCCCCCTCAAGCCCGGGCCTGGGACAAAAAGTCCAGTTGTGCCCCCTTATTGTCCCCCCTGTCCACAACGGCCAGTTTTTTCGGGCAACATTTTTTTCGGGCAATATGAAGAGGTGAAAAATTTACTGTGATAAACAATTTGACCTTTGGTTTCATGAAAAAATTATTGGAATGAAATTAACTGGTTATTAACCTGTTACCAGCTGTTACAAGCTTTCACTCTAGAACAATTGCAAATCACTTTGTTCCCACTTTCGGTTACGTTCTGCAAAAAATTTTATTAGTTTTTGATTTTGTTCCTTGAACTGTTTTAGTCCCAGCTTACAGACAACAAATTTAAGCGAGAGTATCCCCATAAGCAAAAGCACAGTCACAGTAACACCTCATACAAAATATTTCAGTAATCTAAGAAAGTTAGGCTACATGCAAGAAACAAAGTTTATTGTTCATGAGATTATGTTTGACTTTCAATGCTCTAGGAGAGAACATCACAACAATGAGACACTTGGGAAGAAGAAAGAGCAGTGTTAGGGAGAAAACAGCTCGATCTTCTAAATGTTGAGTTGAATTCCCTATTAGTAAAGCCTCATTGGCTATGGTCACCCTTTATAAACACACACACACACACACACACACACACACACACATTTGATTTTCTAGAATGGTGGGAATTTCCATTGACTTATTTTGGTTTTATACTGATCTAATGATATTTTTTATTCTCTAATTCTATCCCTAAACATAATTCTCACACAATTTGTAAATTTTTTTAAGACATTATTTATTATGTTTACTTGGCTGTTTTTCTCATGGGCACATTTGGCTCTTGGCTGGCCCCAAAATGTTAGAAATTTTAGGTTTTACTACTCTTAGGCAAAACCTTACTGACACACAAAGACAATATCTAAGGGATAATGTACAGTCAGCTGGTTGTTTTCGCACAATAAACCTGTCAGGGTGATCAGGACCCTGATATTGCAATATTGCAATAAGAATCAGCTGACTGTACATGATCCCGCTTATTACAGGGCTACTAACCAAATAAATAAATACATGGACATATAATACTGATATGCGCTGAAATCATGTAATTTGAGAAGAAAGAAATTGCTGAACAGCTGAAATCAACCTCCACAGGTTGCATCGGAGTTCTGTTGGTGTTTATTTTGTGAAAATGACCATCTGACTCATTAATAAACAAATAGTTTAAGCTCAATGGGGCAATACCATCAGTTGCAAGACTCCATGTTCCACTTCTATTCTATTCTTTCTTATTTGCAAAAGGAATGTTTGGAAATCTAACATTTATATCTCTTATTGACACACTAAAGCAGAAGATATAAAATAAGCAATTTAAGACAAATGTTTTTGTGAAACACAAGACTTTTGCAATACTGTATATAGCCTACTGTACCAACTTCACAATCACTAATGTTGTCATTTTATAATTGCAGACAAACTACCAAATAATGCATCTGCATAAAGAAGGTATTGAAAACACACAAAAGACAAACAGAATTTGACAGCAGCCACACTTCTTCCTCAAGCTTTTGCTGACTCTTACTGCACTCTCTAGACACAAGAGCCAAGATTCCCCCTAGCGGGGGTTGAATTAATTAAAGATTAATTAAACTGCCAGAAACCGTTATTTATTATGACAAATAGCCCAACAAGTGTGGTGGAGAAAGCGTCAGGTCTTTTTTGGAAGACAATGATGAATTTAATAAAGTGTGCCAACTTGGTTGAAATTTATACCACTTAACACAGTAATCCTCCTTCCTGAGTTCAGCAAAAACATGATTATAGCTGGCGGGGGTTAGCGTGTGCTGCACAGCCATTATAAACAGTTAAAAGCTTAATTCCATGGATCCTTGATAACCATTTTTGGGAATAATAAGCCATTTTGGACTATAAATAGTGAATTCCAGAAGATATATGAGCAGAATTGAGCCTGAGTAATTTCTGGCAGCAGTGTGGAGACAAAGGGCCCTAAGAGCAGCTGTTGAATACAGTCACAGACCATTTTAAGACAATGAGTAGACAAACTACTTGCTGAAAAATGAATGTGAGAAATCACAAGACTAAATATAGTGGTTTGATAACATGTGAATGTGAATATCATCATTGAAATTTGAATGTAGAAATTCAGACAATGGTGAAAAGCAGTCTTAAATTCTTAAACTGTAGACTAAAACCACAGGAAATAATAATTTAAACAGAATTAACTGTATTTTAACTGAATCAAAAGTCTTATTAACTGTAAATTTTGTTCAACAATTAACAGGCCACTGAGGCATTAGGACAAGCTGTCAAAATGTGTTGCAGGGCTAACATTAGCTATTTCTCTGATAAATAACACATTTGATCATCAGCCATCTGTCAGTAGCCTAATTTTTCTGGATTTTTGCATTCCCACGCCGGTAAAGATTACAGCATTTTTTCTATTATACGGCTGGTAAAATAATACATGTTTCCTTTCGATTCAGTCCACTCAACATTGCGAGAACTTGCATTGGGGATTTCTTCCCGATGACCTAGTTGAAACCCTTGTACAATAACACCAATTATCTGATTGGCAATGGTGTTTGAGCCCCGCCCCTTTAGGTGCTCAGTTGGCCTATATAAGTGGGCGCGAAATCATCCTTCCAAGACTGTGAGCATCTCTCATCTTGGAAACCCTCTCTGCTTCGCCATCGACTACACTTTTCAGCGGACAGGATCTTCTCTGCTAGACACGGACAGGACGACTCCGTGTCACCTTCAAGACACTCTCGGTGAAAGGGTTCTTTGCTTCAGATGCTCGTTGTTGAACAACGCAGTGCTTCAGCGAGAGACTGACCCCCTTCCCACAGTGTTCCGGCAGGATATATTGTATCCTTTTCATATACAGTATATGTGTTAATATATGTTATAATAATATGTTGATATATCACATAAACATCCACTTGCGTGCAATGCATCTTTTTCAACATGTTGTTCCTCTGGTGTTTTGTATGCAGCAGCACATCCTGCCATCAGATGAACATGAGAGCTGCATTCACTGCCTGGGCCACGCCCACGCCGAAGCGGCTTTCATGGAGACAGACTACCCTCACTGCGAGGGCATGAGCCTCTGGACGCGCCGCTCAAGGATCGCCCTCATACTGATAAGAGCTAATTCGTGTCCTCTGGCGGGCAGTTGAGGAGTTTGGTTTACAGTGGTCCCCTCCAGTCATGGATATGACACGAAATTTTGTGGTTGCCTCAGGATTGCGCTGCGGGTCACAAAAAGTTACCACCTCTCTACCTTAAGTGGAGCAAGTTGAGTGCTTCGAGGGTCCCCTCAGTGCGGCTGCCTCGGGTCGGAGCACCACTCCCCGACGCGGCACTCCCTGCTCCCCCCCGCTGTGAGGTCCCACCCCCAGGAACGTCGGATGCGATCCTTCTGTTAGTGCCACTTGTCTGGAGTTTGGACGCGTGGCTATCGCTTTCCAACCCGTCGTGCTGGCTGGCCAGAACCATCCGACTTGGCTATGCGATTCAATTCGCCAGGTGCCCGCCCCGGTTCCGCGGCGTTCTCTTCACGTCAGTGAAGGACGAGAGCACCGCCTTCCTACGGGCGGAGATCGCGGTCCTCCTACAGAAGGGCGCGATAGAGCCTGTCCCTCCAGCCGAGGTGAGAGGGGTTTTATAGCCCTTCATCGTTCCCAAGAAGGGCGGTGGGTTGCGGCCAATCTTGGACCTGCAAGTTCTGAACCGGGCCTTGCACAGACTCCCGTTAAAGATGCTGACGCAAAAGCACATTCTGACGTGCATCCGGCATCAAGATTGGTTCACGGCGGTAGACCTGAAGGACACATACTTTCACGTCTCAATTTTACCTCGACACAGACCCTTCCTACGGTTCGTGTTCGACGGTCGGGCACAGTACAAGGTCCTCCCCTTCGGCTTGTCCCTGTCCCCTCGCATCTTCACGAAGATCGCAGAGGCAGCACTTGCCCCGTTAAGGGAAGTGGGCATTCGCATACTCAATTACCTTGACGACTGGCTGATTATAGCGCACTCTCGAGATTTACTGTGTGCACACAGGGCCCTGGTGCTCATGCACCTCAGCTGTTTAGGGCTTCGGGTCATCTGGGAAAAGAGCATGCTCTCCCCGGTTCAGAGCATCTCTTTTCTCAGCATAGAGTTATACTTGGTGTCAATGATAGCGCGCGCAGTCGGTGCTGAACTGCCTGAACTTATCCAGGTGGGAAATGTCGGTCCCACTGAAGTACTTTCAGAGGCTCCTGGGGCATATGGCATCCTCAGCGGTGGTCACGCCACTCGGGTTGATGCATATGAGACTGCTACAGCACTGGCTCCAGACCCGAGTCCCGAGGTACGCATGGCGTCGCGGCACACATCACATGGCTCTCACGCCCGCCTGCCACCACCTTTTCAGCCCTTTGACAGACCTTGCATTCCTGTGGGCTGGAGTCCCCATACAGCAAGTGTCCAAGCACATTGTGGTTATGACGGACGCCTCCAAGACAGGCTGGGGTGCCGTGTGCAATGGGCATGCAGCCGCTGGCTCCTGGACAGGACCTCGCCTGTGTTGGCACATCAACTGCCTCGAGTTGCTGGTAGTACAGCTCGCCCTGTGGAGGCTATTGCCGTTGATCCAGGGCAAGCACGTGTTGGTCCAGATGGACAACATGACGACAGTGGCTTATATAAACCGCTAAGTCGGTTACGCTCTCGTCGCATGTCGCAACTCGCCCGTCACCTCAGGTTATTGCGGGCCACTCATATCCCTGGCAACTTCAACGCCACAGCAGATGCTCTGTTGCGGCAGGTGATGCTCAGAGGAACGTGGAGACTCCACCCCCAGGTGGTCCAGCTGATTTGGAGTCAATTCAACAAGGCACAGGTAGACCTGTTCGCCTCCCGGGAATGCTCCCACTGCCCGCTCTGGTATGCCCTGACGGGAGCTCCCCTTGGTACAGACACGCTGGCACACAGCTGGCCCCGGGGGCTGCGCAAATACATTTTCCCCCAGTGAGCCTACTTGCACAGGTTCTGTGCAAGGTCAGGGAGGACGAGGAGCAGGTCATTTTCATGGCTCCATATTGGCCCACCCGGACCTGGTTCTCGGACCTCACGCCCCTCGCGACAGGACCTCCCTGGCAAATTCACCTGAGGAAGGACCTTCTTTCTCAGGGACAGGGCACCCTCTGGCACCCATGCCCAGACCTCTGGAATCTCCATGTCTGGTCCCTGGATGGGATGTGGAAGACCTAACTGGTCTACCAGCTGCAGTGGTTAACATGATCACTCAGGCCAGAGCTCCTTCTACAAGGCAGTTGTATTCCCTGAAGTGGCGTATCTTCACTAAGTGGTGTTCTTCCCGTTGCGAAGACCCCCAGAGTTGCATAGTTCTTCCCTTCCTGCAAGAGAAGTTGGATGGGCGGCTGTCACCCTCCACTCCCAATGTAGCAGCTATAGTAGCACACCATGACGCTGTTGAAGGTAAGTCTCTCGGTAAGCACGATCTGATCATCAGGTTCCTGAGAGGCGCCAGGAGGTTGAACCCTCCTAGGCTGTGCCTCTTTCCCTCATGGGACCATTCCATGGTCCTTTTAGGCCTGTGGAGAGCCCCGTTCGAGCCCCTAGAGTCAGTCAAATGAAAGGCCGTCTCATTAAAGACCGCCCTCCAGACCGTGCTTACTTCCATCAAGAGAGTTGGGGACAAGCGTTCTCTGTCAGCGAAGAGTGCCTAGAGTTCAGTCCGGAAGACTCTCACGTGATCCTGAGACCCTGACCGGGCTATGTGCCCAAGGTTCCCACGACCCCTTTTAGGGATCAGGTGGCAAGCCTGCAAGCACTGTCCCCAGAGGAGGCAGACCCAACCTTATTGTTGCTGTGTCCGGTGCGTGCTTTGCACCTCTACTTGTATCGCACGCAGAGCTTTAGACACTCTGAGCAGCTCTTTGTCTGCTTCAGCGGACAGCAGAAAGGGAACGCTGTCTCCAAACAGAGGCTTGCCCACTGGATCGTGGACACCATCGCTTTGGCCTACCAGACCCAGTCCATGCCCGCCTTCTTGCGGGTTCGAGCACACTCCACAAGGAGTGTGGCATCCTCGTGGGCCAATGGCACCTCTCTAGCAGACATCTGTTGAGCAGCGGGCTGGGCAACACCCAATACCTTTGCGAGATTTTATAATCTCCGGGTTGAGCCGGTTTCATCCCGTGTTCTTTCAGGTACGAACAGGTACGTTTCATTACACAGGGCAGCTGGCCAGGTGTACCGCTTGTGTATAGCGTCTTTCCCCTCCACGAGGTGAAGCCGTGCGCTCTTCTCTCCCATGCATGTTCACGACCTGTGAACCCTGGATGTCCTTCCTCCTAGCCTTCTGGCTCACGAATTCAGCAGAGGAATTCGTAGTCGGACCCAGTACGTGTGCGAACATGCCCTGTACTGGGGTAAGTACTCCACAGGTCTTGGTTACCACGGTAACCTCCTGTGATGTATCTTCCGCGGTATGATCTCCCTTTTTCGGTAGACCCGCGTCTACCTTGGCCTGCGTCTCCTTCCCCCCCTCAGGGTTTTTGGGAATTACATTATGTTTTGGGGCATATGGGGAGGCTACGTGCAGTCCGAGTGCATCTGTTCCTATGCTCACTGTAGCTTGCCTACACCTGCATCGGCAGTTTACGTAACAGAGTTCAGCCATTGTGGCGTTTCGTATAGGGACCCCTAGTGTCACTACATCGACACAACGTCGAGTGAGTGACAGAAGGGGAACGTCTCGGTTACTGTCGTAACCTCCGCTCCCTGATGGAGGGAACGAGACATTGTGTCCCTCTTGCCACAGGCTGAACTACACCGCTGTAATGGCTGGGACCTTGTCTCAGCTCCTCAGTGCAAAAACCTGAATGAATCCGCATTCCAGCCTCCCTTTTATACCCGTATGTCGGGGGGAGTGGCATGAAAATTCGATTCGCCAAATCTCATTGGCCTTTTCTCAAAGATCTGAAGGTGTCTTGGGCTCTCAAGATCAACCCCTAGTGTCACTACATCGACACAACGTCTCATTCCCTCCATCAGGGAACAGAGGTTATGACAGTAACCGAGACATTCTCTGTGTGTCTGAAGATGTTGGTCATTTGAGAAGATACCAGAAAAAAGAAACATTTCACAACTTTAGATAACATTGGCTGTTGAATATGGAAGGATCACGGATGCATGTTTTCCTCATGCATTTAACGCAATTAATTGTTTATTTACCGATGTAAAGGAGAAACAAACCAGCATGTTTTCTTTTGAAAAGGGAAATTAGTACACAAGCATGTAATTTTTTTAAAATTAATTTATAGTCAGACATTTGTCCGGAAAATGAATCGCATCCAAATAGGGCTTTACTAATAGCACCATCTACTGTTGGATATGGTAAATGCATTCAATCTGACTAGAAACGGATAAAACGTATGCCCTCCGGAGATAAAAAATGAAGGACTAGAAGGGGGGATATCAAAAGCAGAGGCAGGGAAATCCCCCATAACCCCCCGGCAAGTCACACCCTTGTAGGAAAGGACACTTTTGCTCACTGAATTACTAATGGCTGACTGTTAAAGCTGAAGTGTGAAACTTTTTTGATTGTTAAAATGCTTTCTCCTATCCAGTTTAATATGCAGAGGCAACTATAAGTAAACCATTTGTAGGTAGATTTTTTCAAAAACTGTAAACACTGTCTATGTGGCGCTATAAAATTGCTGTTTGATTAAGTAGCAGTACAGCCCAACCAGAGACTGTTTAGCTCGAGACGGACTACTTGTATTAAAACAAATTGGAGAAATTGGAACACCCAATATGGTGGCTGAAGAAAAGGAACTCCTGCTTTACAGGTAAAACAGCCAATCACCTTTTAGATACAGACACTGCTTGTTAGTTAACATGAGAAAGTGCATGCACATTAACTAGACCAGCCTGAAAAACTGTATTTTTAGCATGATCTGTGATAAAGAATCACAATTTATTAATTTGTTGTTGTCATATTTTATTACTCATTTTAAATACATCCTTTGATTGTAATCTTGCCCAACTGTTTTAAAGATTTTTGAAAACAATGTTTATTTTGGAAATTCCATTTTGTGGCCCCAAAATAACACAATTCAGCTTTAATACAACATTTCTAAAATGGCATGGATAACCAAAAACTTTGTGTGATACTGCATCCACACCAACATGGCTGACAAGCATGGCTGGATTAAGACTTCTTAGTGTACTTGGGCATGAACACACATCGTGACTGGACCTCTGGACAATAATTTACACCTTAATGATACACCTTTAATAACCATTGAAATAAAAACAGACCTTAGAAAAAATTATAAAAATAATTATGTTGCATGGTGCCCCCCTGGACATGGTGCCCCTGGGCACGTACCCAATTACCCATATGGTTTATCCGGCTCTGCTGCCAAGTGAACCGATTAGCTGTTATACCATGTGTATGTGTGTGAATGCATTTGCATAATTATTTATGTGACATCTAGCTCGTTCTTGAGACTGATGGCTGAGAAAGAAATAAGAAGCAAAGCTTAATAACTGTATAAATATCATCTGAATAAGGTAGTCTTGTGGGAAAGATATTTTTGAAATGACACATAAGTGACAAAGGTTATAATCTTCCCAGCAGAGCACTTGGATGCACAGAGATGAAGCATGCCTGGTTTACCACACTGCCTCCTATCAAAGCGCCCTGACACTGAAAACATTTAATTAATTTGTGTAAAAATCAGGGACATACCCTCTGCACTCTCAAACGCTGAACTCCATTTTCCCACCTCATTGCTCTCAATATGATTGATCTTGCCATTACATGAGGACACAGGGATCAAATGAAACATTACTAATGGAGAAAATCCCGGGTAGTGTGTATGAGGAAGGCTATGTTCCATGCCAACCGGGATTGCTAAACTATGTATGCATAATGCTATAACATGAATTAGAGGTGGGTTGTGCACTTGAGTTAGTTATGGGAGTCATGGAATTTACCTAAGGAATACGTGGGTAGAAAGTACATGAAATGGGGGTCCCAGACATTAGTCTTGTATTTCATTGTTTTCACAGTGGATTTATAATTCAATGTAAATTATAGTTTCTCAGTGTCACTATGCAGGTGTAAATGACTGTTTAAAATGCTACTCTGCCGTGCAAAAGCAAAACACAATAGAGCGCAACAGTGTCCGCCCACTTTTTCAACCATCTTGGTTCCGGAAGTGTTTTTTCTATTCATTCTTTCCATGTAGTTTTCATAAATGTTTTCATAAAAGCATTTGAAACCATGAATCAAACCAACCAGATTTACCTTGTGAGGAGAATCACAAAATTACAAGCTGTGGAGCAAAAAAGAATGTGAAAATCGGACAAAATAACAAATGTTCAAGACTGTGTACTTAATGTTTTTCATGAGAAAATAAACTACAATCGCATGAACCATTACAAATGATGTAATCAATTTAAAACTATGGAAATACTGTCTATAAAACTTTTGATTTTAAATTGTTGATTATAACCATAGAAACAATATATTTTAAATTTATTGCAAAATATTCAAATTGATACAAATGTATTTGTCTTTTAAGAGTGAAGCGAAAGGGACATAGGGATATATATATATTTTTTTTAATAATGCAGACTGATGGCTTCAAGAGAAGCATTTACTATCAATTCACAACCTTGGAGCTCACGTTAAGTCTGTCTTTAAAGGTTTATAAGTTATTGTTAAAAATCAATTAAGATATGGAAAAAAAAAATATAATGGTACAGTATATTTACTTCTGCAAATGGAATGCTATGTTCTATAACTGCACATTTTGTCAAAACTGAGTCATGACCAAAAGTGGGTCCCTTAAACAACGATCTATTATGTAACATACTAATTTGTCTCATCTATGCTCAGATTCAGAGAAAGTAGAGTGTGAAAATGGCAGTAACTCCAAAATCCACAGTAAAACTTAGAAACACACCTTCAAATAAACTTTACTTTAGTGTTGCAGTAATTACGGTTATAATCTTGAAAAATCTGCTGCCCAATGAGATTAACGAGTCCCGAAGTACTATGAACAACATTTGTAATGGTTGACCGATGTAGGTTGACCATTTCAATGGCCAATGCCAATTTCGATATCTAGAACGCAAGCTGGGCGATATATTGCGAATATATATAATCCTCAAATAAAACACATGACAATAATTTTTTTCAATGTTCACCAAGAAAATTTAAAACACATATTGTTTATCATCCATTCACAAAATTGTTACAACTCAATTGGTAGCTTTTAAGACTGACACAGGGGGAAGGTAACACTTCTATTAATCGGACATGCAACACATTATCAGCTAATGTTGATGAAATGGCCAAATATCTGCTAATTAATCAGCCTGGCCAATTGAATTTTACATTCTACCAGTTGAAATTTACAACTTAACTGGTAGGTTATTGAACTGACAAGGGGGAAATAAAACTTATTTTAAATCAGACAAGCAGACACATTATCGGCCAATAATCTCAAAATGGCCAAATATCATATAATTCATTGGCCCGACAGATGGAATTTTACATTCTGCCAATTGAATTTTATGACTCAACTGATTGATTTTGAAACTGAAACAGGCGAGGTAAAACTTCAGTAAAATCGGGCAAGCAACACATTTCCAGCTGTTGCAGATAATCTCAAAATGGGCACTATCTGTTTTTTACTAAACCTCTGCCCCTTCAATGGCACTGAATTTCTCTTTCCGTGTCCTCTCCACATACCAATTTTCTTGTCTTATCTGCTCTCTCTGCAGCAATAAAGCAGTAAGCATTTCTTTCTCTCTCTCTCTCTCTTTGACCCTTTTATCATTCCCCTCACGGCAGCACTGATGGAGTGAAATGCTTTCTCTCGTCTCTCTCCACTGTCTTCATCATGAATGCCCATTCCTCTTGTCCTGTCTCCTCTTCCCTTTTTTCCTCTGCTTTCATGTGATGTCCCCTCCCCTCATTTACCCTCAGGAGAAGTGTATGAGGGCATGCTAGCATTTAAACACATACAGAATTTTTCTATGGTTCCAGGATGACTTGTACATTACTGTGCGAGTGCATCATTGTCAAGTGTAGCTTTTGGCCAGAATTATGACAACTTGTGCCAAGAGAGTGCTGTTGTTTGTTGCTATACAGTAGCTGTGTGTACAGATGATGTAAGCCAGAAGTACAGTCTGAGTTCAAAAGCCACCGTCATGATGCAGCGCACATGTGAAAATCATTACAACTGGAAGTGCCAATCATAAGAAGCCTCCACACAAATGCCTAGACAGTTCCCATGGAAATAACATACCTTTGAGCATACTGGAATGCTTGGCAAGAATTTATAAAAGATATTCATATGGTTGAGAGATAAAGTTCCATGAAAAGCTCTGTTTCAGAATTTTATGTCAAAGCTGTGACCTAGCACAGCAGTTAGCAAACCCATTAGGCGACAGAGGCGAGTGCCTAGGGCAGCATCGCTTCAGGGGCGCCGATCTACCGAGCCAAGTTTAGCATGTGTGCAATCTGCGTCGAACAAAATGCACCCTGTGCGTTCCGATAATGTGTTGTGGCACCCCCACAGAATATATAGACCGTGTACTAAATGTCTTACTACCATATTACACTTACTGTTTCTGTTATATCTGTGTTTGGAAAAAACAGTGAGAGAAGTATGGATAGTATGCCATTGTGAACACAGCCATAGACTCATGAGCGCAGGGCTCGTGAATCGGAGCAATGCCCGATATGCGTAAAATAATCACTCTTTTGAGTCAGTTCTTCTCATTGAATTTGTCTAATGAGTGGGCTGAATCATTTGAAGTGCTTTGTCATGCAGTAAAACAGTAACGGAATGCTTTAGAAGACCAACAACGACGCTGAATGAAGTGGATGTTTACTTACAGTTCACTGAAACAAAACCTACAGCTGCATTCAATCATCATGTGCGAGTGCAGTCTGTGAATGATTGTCTACTGCAGGTAAAGACATTTTCTAATTAAAAGTGTATCAAAATACTAACATTACATGAAAGCACTTAAAAGTATCAGAAATTACCAAGCCAATACAATGTTTATTGGACATGTTCCTTGGAGTATCCTACCATATAAATATCATGATATATTAAAAAAATACTGAGGTTTATCATATTGTACCATCACTGTACCATGATACTGCCACAGCGGGCTTTTGAGAAAGATAACTTTGATAAACTTTGATGTGACTGGAGGGTCTCACCTAGGGTGCCAAATGGGGTAGGACCGGCACTGAGCACACTTACTAACTTTATTTATTGTGTAAAAATATAACACACTTGTGGCATTACTTCCACCACACCAAACAATTTTGTCCCTAACTGTCTCTAAAAGTTTTTTCAAAAGATAGTGTACTTGTTAACCAAGTCAACAAACGTGCCAGTGAACAGCATGCTTGAGATAAAATATGAGACAAATGATGTTTGAAGAAAACCGAAAAAATAAAGGTAAATATCCTTACACTGTATATAATTATATAAATAGGTCAAAATAATATTTTTATTGGGCATCATTTCCAATGAAGCCGTAATTAAGCCAAATTATGCAAAAAGTGTGAAAATATAATTTAATTGTTTGTGTTTAGTATGGGATTGATGCCTTTTTCACACATCGATAATCTGAAGATTTTCCCAATGATTATCGATGTAAATCAATATTTTTTTCCATTGGGCTGTTCGTTGCACAATAGTTTTTGTCTTTTCAAACATATTTCTCAACACAACTTTGGCAAAACATAAGTGGCAGGGTAAACTAAAGTGGGTTGCGCACTAGACGCGTCGGGCAGACAACATGACGTGCTCTAAAATTCAAAACAATTATTTTCTACTAAGGTACGCACACACCGCCATTGCTCAGCATCAGAATTCTGCAGTGCCAGGGAGCGTAGCTTGCATAGTTTTTCATTAAATTAGCAAAAGACAAAGATTACTTACTCTAGCCATCACTGAATTATATAATGTGTATGTGTATCTCTCACAGAGCCTACACAATGTATTTTCATTTACAAGTATGTTGTTTTGTGGTTTGACAGCTTGAATGAAACCTATTGAAGCCTACATACAGAGACATTGCATAATAAGCATTGCCATTTCTAATCGTTCAGTTTGCGCAGTTACAAATATTGTTCTGTTTCTCACCCACACCTATTATATCGCTTCTGGAGATATGGATTTAACCACTGGAGCCTTATGGATTACTTCAATGTTTCCTTTATGTGATTTTTGGAGCTACAGATTTCTGTTCACCATTCACTTGCATTGTATGGTCCTACAGAGCTGAGATTTTCCTCTGAAAATCTTTGTGCTCTGCTGAAGAAAGAAAGTCATATGCATCTGGGATGGCATGAGGGTGAGTAAATGATAAGAGAATTTTTATTTTTGAGTGAACTATCCCTTTAATGTATCGATGCCTCAAAAATATATCGATAAAATAATGTGCCAATCAATAATCAATACATCAATGTTTAATGACATCCCTAGTATTTAGGATATATAAAATGTTAGCTATAAAACTAGCCTTAGCAAGCAAAAGGAGTCTGCCATTTTATTTCAAAAATGTAAAAAACACTGTCATTTCCACCACGGAATTCTATTAAACACAATACAAAAATCTGAGATGTGGCGGAAATGAAACTGGTGGGAATTTTCATGACTTTCAGAAAAAGAAAATGACATGAATCTCCTTGATGGATGTACATACATTCTAGGATATTGTTAGTAGGCACAATTTTGTAAGTAAATACAATTGTTGCTAATAAGACTGTAAGATAAGGTTTTAGCAGGATTTTACTTCACCCAAAGTTGAAGAAAGACAAAAATGTGGTGTCAGCTCTGGATTTATAGTGTCTGACACACTCACTTTCCATAAACACGGTGGTACAAACATACATCCTGTTTTAACTAGCATAGCTTAATGACTACATGGCACCAAATAACAAGGATGTCACCATAGGGTTAGAAAAAACCGAAATTAGCAACATTGTGTGGCCCAGCAACGGTCGCCACATGCAAAACAGGTTAATAAACAATCTAAATAATTAGTCTTAATGAGATTTTAAAAATGCAAAAAAAAAAAAAAAAAAAAAAATCCTTGTGTGTGGGGTTAGGATTAGGAGTAAAGTTAGGGTACAGAAAATAGAATTATTTATGTATAAAAATAATAGAACAAACTAAACTAAATCTAAAACTAAATCTGAAAAAAATAAAAATAAAATAAAAATTTTCATCAACATTTGGAAAAACGATTCATAAATAAATGTTGTAGCTGTAGTTTTTTGTTTGGTTGTTTTCATTCTAAGAGCAAAAAGCTATCACTGAGCGGTATGGTTAGGGTTTGGGTTACTCTATAGTTATTAGCTTATAAAAACAATAGAAACCTAGGGTCCTCTTTTAGATAGCCAAGTAAAAGCGTGTATGTGTGTGTGTTTAATGACAAATGAGCTACTAACGTCTGATGCCACTACAGCTTGAGGGCAAACTGTAATGCCTGTCTGGCGCAGACACACACACACACTGGTAGCGCAGGAGCTGGCACAGCTTGTCACTTTGTATTGCAATGAGGGCCATGAGAAAACCGTGAGAAAACATCTCACTGGAAAACCATGTGTCATGTGTTTACAAACGCTTATCGTCATGGTGAGAACATCCAGCGATGATATGAATAAATATGTACCAGCATATCCTCACCTTTAGTGTATCAACAAAATGTGTGTGTTGTCATGTGTGTTTGAGTGAATCCAAGAAGTGTGTAGCACGAGCAAAACACTGTGTGTTCAGCTGGTCAATGCAATTCACCCTCACATAATTAAAGTTAGATACACTCGTGACCTTTAGTGTATGTGTTTGAGGGCATGTTTGTGTGCATGTGTGTTCCTCGGGGGCGGACTGGGAAGAGAATTCACCTAAAAAAAATAAAAAATTCAAGTGGCAAAATTCGAGGATGACATCCGGGAATGCAAGGAAGAGCAAACGAGCGTTGATGTAATCCATCTCTCTCTTAGACAACCACAAAGCGATGGAAACAGCTCAAAAGAATTAATGAATATATACAATATATTATACATATATAGCAGTAAATATATACAGCCTAAATTTTTAATAATGTGCAAAAAGTCTTTTCTTTGCTCCTTGGCAATTCACATTGAACGAATCTGCTGAAAAGGCCATTAAAATTATTCACGTGCACGCATACACGCCCAGATAACACGATCCACAGTTGATCCATAACACCGGCCAATCTCAGTGGTACATCACCATAAACATCTCTCATTCCGAAGTTTCAAATGTTTTTGTGTTGTTTTGTGGTCTGATTAATTGCAAAACGGCTGTGATGATCACGTCTGTATGAATGTAAGAGCTGCTTTTAACTCATGAAGAACACACGAAAAGCGAAAGTCTACAAATCTGCATATGAGGTTAGACTATCCAGAATTTTGATAAAACATATTAAAAAGCAAGATGGCATGCTAATTCAAGCAATCCAGACTGATGTAAACAATTAGGAACAGAATGTGTGTTGTACATTCAAAGTTCATTATATTTTCATTCAACACTAGTACAAATGTGCAAGAGAAAGTGAAATATAATTATAATAAATATAATAAATATTATCAAACAGCCAAGACATGCAACACACTTACAATACAGATAAAGGCGGCTGCTGTTTCAGTATTATTTCACTTTTTTACAGTAACAACAAGAGGTAGATATCTAACCGATTCATATTACATTGGATGTAGGCTAATGATTAAACACACTCTGTTGTTCTCTGAAGGTAGAGAGAATATATATATGTATATATATATATATATATATAAAATCTTTTTTTATTATTTTTTTTATTTTTTTTATGAGGTAGTTTGATTATTTGTTTCCACTGGTAAATGTCCTTTGCCCATATGATTATGAAATTATCGGTTCTTAATGAAACTTGCTGTTAGGTGAAGGATCCAATTTAATGATTAAGTTGATCTTTTCTTCAAAACACATTAATGAAACATTATAAGTATCCCTAAAGTTTACCTTTTTGTTTTTTCACAATGTTGTTGTCACAATTGTTTAAAATTACTTTTGAGCTGTTTCCATTGCTTTGCAATTGTCCAAGAGAGATGGATTACATCGATGCTCGTTTGCTCTTCCTTGCATTCCTGGATGTCATCCTCAAATCTTGCCACCTGAATTTTTCAACCTGTATTCAACAACCTGAATATTGAGACCTGAATTTCAAAACCTGAAATCCACCACTTGAATAATAAAAACTTGAATTTCACAAACTGATTTTTCTGGAGGTGAATTCACACAAAATATTTTCAAATATTTAAAATGAACAGCAAAAATTTTTGATAACATCAAATTACACCCAGTCTTTTTTCAAGATCATGAATTCGGAGGCTTTTTCAAATTCAAGTTCTGGTGATACACTTACACTTTGACACCATCACGGTACTATAGTACTGTACTTTTTTTGTAAGGGTTGGCATCTGCACCTTTGCAAGTAATGTGCACAGACATGTGTTTGTTTATATATCAACTAATCCCAAAAACCAAACCCTAGCAGTAAACAAGATGGCTTTTCTAAATATAAAAATACAGAAAAACTATGTAGTATTATGTTGTATCATGAAGAAGTTTTTTTTTTTTTTTTGGTCTTAGTATCATTGTAGGGGCTACTGATCAATTGGCCCTTAGTTTCTCAGTTTGCCTTCCATTTACTATATACTATGTCACCATTTCTATGCTTCTATAGGCTAATACACACACTCTATAAGCACAAACACACATTTCAACACACAGTTCAACAACCTGCCCTCCGATCTCACTCTGTACTTCTTTAATGAGGGTTTAACAATGACTTACAGTCCTTCAGTGAGAGTGTGTATGTGGTGTATTTGACAGGAAGACCAAATCACTGTGAGACATCAAAGGGCCAGGGCTGCTCTCACTGAGATGAACCCGAGCTCTGGAGAGACCCACACTACAGAGCTATACTGTACGTTATACATGAGATTACAGCTGAGCCACAGAGCCCTTAATGAAGAGCGAGACAAGCGATTCTGTGAATCATGAAGTATACAACAAGACATGCTGCTACATCACTCAAATTACACACACACAAACAGATTGGAGAGTAAAAATCTGTATTCATCATTAATTAGCTTGTTAAAGAAAGGATTACCAGATAAACATGGTCAACAGCCTTTTATTTTTCTCTCTATATCTCACTCTCTCACACATACACACACGTTGTCTAAATGGAAACATACCATAGACTTCAATTGCAAAAAGAAAACTTTTTACATTTTCATAATTAAAAAAAAACACAAAAAAACAGTACAAAACAGTGAAGTTGCTTTATTGCATTAGATTTAGCCCTTTGGGGGACAATTTAGTCACCGAACTATTGCTAAATACACAAACACAAATGCACACATGAAACTCACTTGAAATTCTCAGACAGTGGAAAAAACTTAATGAAAATAGCAAGAGAGTACAAAGCAAATTAATATGTATGATGGTAAAATGACCTTTAAGAGCCACATAGCAGGTCTTAGCAGTGTGGATCACTTCCCTTTAACTGTGTGTATGTTCATTGTGTGTGTGTGTGTGTGTGTGTGTGTGTGTGTGTGTGTGTGTGTGTGTGTGTGTGTGTGTGTGTGTGTGTTAGTGCGCCACCTAATGCATTTCAGTAATTTCCTGCTATTATTTAATCCCAATGAATTCCAATGAAACAAAAATCCCAAGGAAATCCTACAGAAACAAATACTGCAATACCAGAAAATGCCACAGTGGCCTGTATCCAATTGTAATATTGCTAAAATATCACATACTGTACATTATAAAGGCATTCATAAAACAATCATTACATTACATTTAGCAGACGCTTTTATCCAAAGCGACTTACAGTGCCTTTATTACAGGGACAATCCCCCTGGAGCAACCTGGAGTTAAGTGCCTTGCTCAAGGACACAATGGTGGTGGCTGTGGAGATTGAACCAACAACCTTCGGCTTACCAGTTCAGTGCTTTAGTCCACTACGCCACCACCACTCCCACCAATCCATCCATACACGTAATCGATATTTTTGTCCATTTACAGGTAAGAGAAAGACTTAGAAAGGTTCTGTTTTCGTGATCGTGCAAGGTGCAGTGCAACACGCATCAATCGTGCACTACGTCTTATCCAATTTTCGTGAGAGTGCTAATTCTAAGTGTAATTTTCATGCCAGCGCAAAGCAAGTGGCTGTGGGTGGGAGTGTTTGCGTTATCTGTGGGTGTATGGGTGCAAACTGTGGGTAATTTGTATGTTAATGAAGTGGTGCAAAGCGCAATTTGCTAATTTCCTGAGAAATAAGTCATTGTACTAAGACATTTGAGAAGCTCGTCTAATCTCGACACAAAGTCTAACCTCAAAGCTATAGAGCCATATAGAAGCCTTTAACTGTGCAGATCACAAACACTTCTATCGTGCAGTATACTGTAGTTTAGTTAGAATCATTGGTTACAACACACGCTTGTGGTGTTACACATAGAGCCATTGCACTGCAGTGTGGCAGACAGCATAAGGCTTTTAAAATCTATACACAAGTCCATTTAGCACACTGCTAAATAAATCTACCATCTCAGAGGAGTCTAGCATGACCGCTGAAGAGCAAACATCAGGACATCTGCTAGCGGGAGCGCTAGGGGAATGAAACCATCTCTTCGAAATCAGTCCACTTTTCCACTGCCCGGGTTGCTTTTTCATTCTCTCTCTCTCTCATTCTAGAAACAAATAAAACCACTTCACACATCACCGACAATTGACTTCACTGTTCATTGACTATGATTCAAGGTGATTTTAGCCACATTGATAGACACACACACCTATGTGGCAGGCAATTGCACACATTTTTGTCTCCAGCGTAACATTCACACAACATATTTTCTAACAGAGAGGCATACTTGTAGGGATTTGAGATATACTGAACATTTACAATATATACACATTTATGCTGTCAATGTACAATTAAAGGAATGTTCCGGGTTCAATACAAGTTAAGCTCAATCAACAGCATTTGTGCCATTATGTTAATTACCACAAACAATAATTAACTCGCCTCTTGTTTATTAAAAGTGGTTAGAGTAAGGTACTTACAACAGATGTGAATATTTCTAATTTTTTTTAAGTATATCCACAACATTATATATGTTAACATGACTTAAGTTGTAATACTGGATTGTGAAAGTTTCCTTTTCTCACTTATGAAGGAGGAAGCGGGGGCCAGGTGAACAGTCCATGTGAGTCTTTTATTGACAACAACTTTCAGTATTACACACACAAAATAGTGCTTTTTAACAGAACATTTCACACACACACAAGACAGCTTCGTGCATCGCTCTCTCTCTCCTCCGGTGGTCTAGACTCCAGCTCTCACTGCAACACAAAACAGCTGTTGAGATAATTTCCCCCAGGTGTCAATCCTCTCCCGGCCTTGCTCTCCACAGAACATCGCTCGACCACGCCCCCATCTCCACATACCCCCACTGCCCGACTTAGGCTGGGGAGCCATCTGGCCTGTCACCCACTCTCCCCCATTTCTAGAGAGGAAATCTACGACAGCCATCTGTGCCCCTGGCCTATGGACCACCTCGAACTTAAAAGGCTAGAGAGCCAGATACCAACAGGTGATCCGCGCATAGGGATCCTTCATACGATGGAGCCACTGGAGCGGGGTGTGGTTCCAACAAAGAGTGAAAGTACGCTCCACCACAGAGTACCTGATGGTGAGGAACGCCCACTTGATGGCCAAACACTCATTCTCTATCATGCTTTTCCTCGTCTCCCTAAGCGAGAGCTTTTGACTAATGTACAGCATGGGTGCTCCTCCCCCTCCACCATCTGGGACAGTCCCGCTCCCAACCCCCTGTACGACAGAGAGGAACTGGGGCCCCCTCTTTTTTTCTCCCCTTTTTCTCCCCAATTTGGAAAGCCCAATTCCCAATGCGCTCTAAGTCCTCGTGGTGGCGTAGTGACTTGCCTCAATCTGGGTGGTGGAGAGTGAATCTCAGTTGCCTCCGCATCTGAGACGTCAATCCGCACATCTTATCATGTGGGTTGTTGAGCGCATTGCCGTCGAGACATGGCGTGTGTGGAGGCTTCATGCTATTCTCCGTGGCATCCACCCACAACTCACCACACGCCCCACCGAGAGCAGACCACATTATAGCGACCACGAGGAGGTTACCCATGTGACTCTTCCCTCCCTAGCAACCGGGCCAATTTTGTTGCTTAGGAGACCTGGCTGGAGTCACTCCACACACCCTGGATTCGAACTTGCGACTCCAGGGGTGGTAGTTAGCGTCTTTACTCGCTGAGCTACCCAGGGCCCTGGGCCCCCTCTTTAGAAAGATCAGTCAGTGGGCTGGTGACAGTTGAATATTTAGGCACAAACCTACCAACCCAAGGAACTGTCTCACCTCCTTTTTGGTCTTAGGTCTCGGGCAGGCTGCAATCACTGCGGTCTTATCAATTTGGGGCCGTACCTGCCCATGACCCAAGTGGAAGCCCAGATACCGTTCTTCCACCTGCCCAATTGTGCACTTTGGGTTTCCGTGAGTCCCGCCCATCTCAATGACCTCAGGACAGCCCTCAGATGCCACAGGTGTCACTGCCAATCATTACTGTAAATAATGATGTCGTCCAGATAGTCAGCTGCGTAAGCAGTGTGCGGACTGTGGATTCTGTCCATGAGCCGTTGAAACGTAGCCAGGGCCTTGAACAAACCGAACAGAAGAGTTATGGATTGATGTAATCAGAACGGTGTGGAAAATGCTGTTTTTTCACAGGACATGGGAGTTAAGGGGATCTGCCAATATCCCTTTGTCAAATCCAGTGTCTAATAAAAGTGAGCCGTGCCTAACCAATCGAGCAGTTTATCAATCTGAGGCATCGGGTACGTATCAAATTTAGACACTGCATTGACATTTCTATAATCCACACAGAACTGGACCGAGCCATCGCTCTTAGGAATCAGAACCACCGGGCTGGCCCAGTCAGAGTCGGATTCTTCTATTACACCTATATCTAGCATGGCCTTCAATTCTTCCCGTACCACTTGTTTTTTGTGTTTGGGTAATCAGTAGGGATGACTACCACTACCCCTGGGGTCATTTCGATATGGTGCTCTATAAGATTTGTGCGACCGGGGAGAGACGAGAACACGTCAGAGAACTCTCTCTGCAACCCGGCAACCTCCATGACTTGGGACAGTGAGAGGTGGTCTCCACAAGTAACCGGGGTAATTCAATCGGTGGCTTTTAAGTTCAAATCCGGCCCAAGCTCCTCCCTCTCCGGAACCACCATCGCCAAAGGCACAGTAACCATCTCTCTCCATTGTTTTTTGAGGTTGAGGTGGTAAATCTGAAGTGCCACACCTCTATCTGTTCGTTTCACCTCATAATCGATTTCCCCAACTTGCTGTGTGGCTTCAAGGGCCCTTGCCACTTGGCGAGTAATTTAGAGCCCGATATAGGGAGCAATACAAGGACTTTATCTCCCAGTGTAAATTCCCGTAGTCAAGTGCCCCATTATGCAGCCGGGTTTGACTTTCCTGAGCCTGGAGCAAATTTTCCTGTGTTAGTTGCCCCAGTGCGTGGAGTTTTGCTCTCAGGTCAAGGACATATTGAATTACATTTTTACTGTTTGAAGGTCCCTTCTCAAAAGGGGGCGCAATGACGCTTTTGGGGTGGCTGGCGGATTCACCAGCTGACATTCACAGCATGCCGCACACCACTGGCGAACTCCCCGCAAATGCCCGGCCAAGAGAAATGGGCCATCAGATGGTTCAGTGTTTTTTCCTGCCCTAAGTGACCCGCCATTGGATTATAATGAGTGGTCTGGAATAACATTTCCCAACGGCTCTTTGTACTAACAGTTGGGTTGTATCCTTTTTTGTCTGAGTGTCCTGCATCACTTGATACAATAGATCCTTGATAATCAAAAGATACGGGTATGAGAGTGCAATGCCTGTCTGGAGGCATTGACCATCAATCACTTTCACCTGGACGAAGGCGTGCCTAAGGGTTTTGTCTCGTGTCTGCTCCAGAGGGAAATCCCCTACAGGGAATCCTCTAAGTCTGGGGAAGCCGAGACCCTCCGTTGTGTCCTCCTGATGCGAAGTTGATGTAGACGGCCCCGGCACCGCCTCCCCAGCCAGCAAACCACACAACGATACGCTTGGTTGCAGGACCCATCCACACAAATTTCCCTCAATAAAATCATAAATACCAGCCAATTCATACCCAAAATTAGTGGATGGGAGAGGTGGGGAATAACCACAGCTTCGACACTGCTTTTGTACCAGAAATTGAATGGTGATTGTCACTAAAGGGTAATTTTGAATATCCTAACACTAACATCTTACCTTCACCTGACGGCTTGTATCCAAAGCCTCAGCTTGAACCAAGCCTTGGTGAATGGAGGTTTGGTTACAACCTGAATCCACCAAGGCCTGGTATGTACCCCCCTTAATACTCACAGGTATCCGGTATGTTCCAGCTCGATCGGGGGCGGCCTGTGGTGCGTAGAGGATCCGTACCAATGTCTCTACCTCCATCATGGGGCATCGGTTCTGGAAGTGCCCAGGTTCCCCGCAGCTCCAGCAGACCGGCCCAGACTTCATGCCCATACCCGCCGCAGTGGATTCACCAGCCTGAGGGGGAGAGTGGAGGGAGATGGGGGAACCAGCAGGTTGAAAGGTCCCTGGGACCAGGGAACCTGTTTTGAGGACATAATTCCCCGTTTCTGGGGAATAGGAACAGGACGGGGGAGAGAAGAAGGGGAAGGAGAGGGAGAGAGAGAGAGGTAGACAGAATAAGAGGGCTTGCCAGCCCCTGTATATGCCGTCATATGGTCCTCAGCCAGCTGGACCGCCTCATCCAGCGATGCCGGTCAGTGGCACTGGACCCACTCTGCCATTCCTTTCGGTAGCCGGGCGATGAATTGTTCCAGTACCACCAGATCGAGCACCTTCTCAGCTTCACTTTCTTCAGCCAGCAGCCACCTTCGGCAGGTGTCATGGAGCTGTTGGGCGAATGTGAACGGGCGGCCGTGCTCGGCGAGTGGAAGTTTTGGTGATGTTGCTCTGGGCTGTGGCCGACCTGTTGCAGGATGGCATTCATCAGGTCTTGTACACCAGGAGATTGGATGCAGGGAGTTGTTGGGCCGCGAGTTGGGCTTCCCCGTTCAACAGCAGCAGTAGGCGGGCCGCAACACTTGGTGCTTGGCCTGTTCCATGCTCCAGCCGTCTGCTCAAAGAGCTCGATGATGAAAGCCTCTGGGTCATCCTGAGGTCTCATCTTCATGAGCATGACGTGAGGCACGGCCATAGGTGGGTCCGGGGTCACGGCTGAAGACCCATCCTGGTGTACCAAGCTCCGTAGCACCTGCTGGTCCTCCGCTTGAGCCTGGAGGAGTACCTAGATCCACTGCTCCTGTTCCACACGCAGCTCAAGTAGAGCCTGATGTTGGGCTTGGCGGATGCCTGCGAGGGCCTTAGGACTCCATGACGGTGTTACTTCCTCCTAATCCCAGGTTTGACATCACTGTGAAAGTTCCCATTTCTCACTTATGAAGGTGGAAGCAGGGCCAGGTAAGCAGTCCACGTGAGTCTTTTATTGACAACACCTTTCAGCATTACACACAAAATAGTGCTTTTCAGTAGAACATTTCACACACACACAAGACAGCTTCATGCGTCATTCTCTCTCTCCTCCGGTGGTCTGGACTCCTGCTCTCACTGCAACACAAAACAGCTGTTAGAGATAAATTCCCCCAGGTGCCAATCCTTACCGCCTTCCTCTCCCGGCCTCGCTCTCCACAGAACGTCACTTGACCACAGCCCCATCTCCACATGGATATACACAGTTGAGTTTAGTAAGTGATTTTATCACACACACACCCAAAGAAAACATGCATATTGTTTACATCTTATGGCTATACTCTAAAGGAGGGACAAGTCAAAAATCTTACATATAATACAACGTTACATAATATTACAATATTGCACAAAAATAACATTTCCACAAATTCTGTTAATTGAGCTTAACTTGCATTGAACCCGGAACATTCCTGTTCATTTAATTGTGCTTTTTAGATGGCCATTACTTTTCCTATAGATTTTGTTGTTAAAGCTGGGCGATATATTGAATTTTCACAATATTTTAGCTATGGTTTTGCTGGTGATGTAAAATGAAGCAACATCATGAATATTGTGATTGATTTTAACTTCGTTATTGGTTCAAATTGGGTTACAATGATTAAAATCAATGATTCGATTTTTAACTCTGATTAAATGATTTGTTCGCATCAATCACATAAATGCTAAAATATATTTCATATATTGAAATGTTATAGTAAAAATACAGTATGTAAATAAGCTCTACTTTTCTATGTTCAGTCTGTGCATTTCTCCGTGACAATGGTTGATCCTGCTCTGGCTTTTTTAGAACCATTTTAGTTGGTGGAGCAAAATAAAAAAAATAAAACAAAACTGTCCATTTAATGTCTGAAATGTAAGTTACTCGATATTACCTTCTTTTAGTGAATAGAACTATGTATGAATTAGGGGTGCATCATTCAAATCACCAAAGATGCGATGTCATCGATTCAACACGTAAACATTGATGTATATTTTTTTTAAGATGCACCTTTATTTTTACATTCTCATGTCACATCCGTACGCATTTTCGTCAGGCGATGTAGCAACCTTATGACATTCATCTCACTTTATAAGCACTAAATATGCTTCTCATGTGGGACATGGATGTCCGCAGAGTGACAGAAGCCTGAAGATGCACTCTGTTCTATCCGTGCATGCCTGTCAACAGGGCTACAAGCACTGGTGACAGATAGCGCAGAGCGGCTCACATGCGTGATTAAATCGGGCTTCCCTCGATATCGTGGTGCATGCGAGACATTTTAATTCTCCATGAGAATTTTCTATTTCAAAGTGCTATGGAGCAATTCAACCATGTCAAATGGCCTAAACAGCCCCTATGTTCTCAACAGCACTGACGAGGGAAAGAGAAAACACCTGCCCTGCACCAGCATCAATTTCAAGACTTTTCACATCTTCAAACAAACACGGAAAGCACATACTCTCCTGTCATGGGTAAGTATTTTGTATTGAAAGACTTGCTTGACTGTTGTAGAGATAACAAATTATCACTCTAGTAGTGTTTACCTCATTCCACAAGACAAATGATGGTTGATGATCACTTGTATGTGTGACTTTATTTTTTATATGATTTATTTTTCTATATTAACTGAAGCACCTTATTTTGTTGTGGATGTCCCAATGTGGATACTGGATTTGCACTTTTTAGAGAGCTAATTAAAATATTCAAATAATATTTTGGTTGCATTTGTGAGATCATAATTATAACTGATTGTGTAAAATAGGCACATAATATCGTATTATCGATTGCAGGCCCCTGAATTGAATCGAAATCGCGACAGACTTTTGAGGTATTGACAAACTTCAGATCGCTGGCTAAGAGAATTGATAGAAGATCATATCGTTATGAAACATGCGATTTACACCCCTTGTATGAAAGCATTTTCACACTCGCAATTGTGCTCTTGTACTGAATATCAGCATGGCTGAGATTACTTGCAGCACTCTGATGCTGTTATTCAGTACATCAGCACTCTTGCTTGTGTGATTCTGCTTAATCGTGGAGCTGTAATTTTTTCAGAAAAATATGGAGCTGTAATTTTTCCAGCTATATCGTCCAGACCTAATTGTTGTTCAGCAGTGCTAAATGTGAAACCATTACTGCTGAGGATGTGTGACCTACTTAGGACTAGGCTCCCTCTCTCTCTTTCTCTCTCTGTTGACTAGGGAAGGTGGTGCCCGTGGGTTCCACTCTGACATCAAAGGTCTGTTTGCCACCCACTTCTTTTAGAGCTATAAACAAATAAAATTCTGTGACTATAATGTTGCTCAGTGTGAGCAGCCATGCAATACGGCCCCATCCTCTATTATTCAGTAGCTCATAAACAGAGTTTGGCAGAACATCGTCTCTTAACAGTACTTTGATACGCAGTGTGACTTTCCCATCTGTTTTTCTCTTCTTTACACCTCCGTGGCTCAGTAAGGTATGATATCTTTAAGAAAAAAAAAACATACTTGGTCATGGGAAATTTTATTACCAACTACATTTTTCTTTTCATTTTGTTGAGAAAATTGGTGCTGGTCATGCAAAATTCACCATGACTATGCTAGGGTGTTGTGGGTGGTTGCCAGGGAGTTGCTATGCAGTTGTTAAGGTATTACTAGTTGATTCCAAGGTTGTTACTAAGGTGTTCTCGGTGGTTGCTAGGTGGTTGCCTACAGGCCCACTAACTGGTCAAAAGAGTCATCCCCCAAGTCTCAATGATATCCTGGTCCATAGATATTGCTTGGGTCCCTACTTCAAACTTCTAGTCTCAAAATCCTCAAAGTCTAAGGGATCTTTGCTTGTTTGTTTGTTTTTTGTAAATCTGATTGCTTAGAAAAGTAATAGCACACCTCTCCTCAACAAGCCGCACGATTTGATGTAGCATGAATTCCCAAAGCAAACATAATACAGGATGAGTAAAGTGCCAAAGTTTAATGCTTCGGGTTATGGGTTTGTTCAAATCCCTAACCCTAGTTTCAGCAATGGTTATAGTGATGCTTGTCTTGGCAAGGAGACAGAAGGATTACAGACACAAGAGTCTGTTTTATACTCACAGATGGCTTCACAGCACCCTGGAAAATTCTGTCTACTTCTCGGAATGTAAATGCTGCAATAATGATCATATTTTAGAAAATTTTTATAATAAGGTGAAACTAAATGTAGTAAGCTGCTTTTATAGTCAAACCAAGCAGTACAAAAAGTACAAAGTGTTATGACCATCACAAGTCCATCACAAAACAGACATGGGTCCAGTGTTCTTTTTATACTGCTGAGGGCAGTTAATATGGCAGGTATAAAGGCTGTGTTTGGAACAGAATACTTACATATTTCTCTATGTCTGCAGTATACATCATGTATACTGTGCACGGTATGCAAATTTAGTAAACAACAGGAGCACACTGCAAGGACAACTGTATCTGGCAATGTATTGCACTTTACTTCACATTCCTTTTCCAGTGTGATGACAGAACCGAAAGTAATGTCAGCCACATGTCATCTCATTCTTGACTCATTTCATCAGACTATTAAAAGTAAAGACATTTTTTAAACAAAAGTGGTGCAAAAAGTGCAAAAACCATTTAATTTCTGAAATGACAACTTGATGTCACTTGTATTGTTAAACACACATGAGGTCATGCGGTAAACATGATGAGGCCATGACAACAATATAGCATACAGCTGCATAATGCTTAAAGTTTCACATCCTATTTTGTTTAAACAATAGGCAGTATACAGCATATACATAACAGTATGCAGTCCTGTTTCATAGCCCTTGATATCAGTTGTCATTTTGTGCCGCTTTCTTCATAAATGTCCCTCCTCTGTCTCAGTGTTGCTGGTCTAAATTTGATTTCCTTTGTACTGCTCCCAATCAAAATTAAACTCTTAAAATATAACAGGGATCTTTCTGACCTTTTGATGGTCACATGCTGGTCAGATTCTGTCTAGACAGTTGGCATAAAATGCCTGTAAGAAAAGGCAGAGAACCTGACCACAGCTCATATGCCTGTGTGGGCTCTGCCCTCAGGAGCTTGTCTTGTAGAGTCCCTTTAAATCACCAGTAGGGAATATATACTCTCGCTCTCGAACATGAGTAGCTCCTGACAATATCAGTCGAAACCTTGCTGCTGCCATAGCTCTCTCTCTCTCTCTCTCTCTCTCTCTCTCTCTCTCTCTCTCTCTCTCTTCCTTGCTTTATCTCAATCTCTTTCCTTTCCTCCCCTCTTCATCCATGTATATGATGAAGCCTTCTACTGTTCTGGGCAGTCCCATTATCAGCAGAATATCTAATTAAGTTAAATCACAGTTTAATAACACCACATTAGTTTAAATCTTGACCAAGGTGTGCATACACATTTACACACAAACATGCAGAGGGTAATGCTTACTACTTAAAGGAGTCATGTTCTACTTAAAATGTGACACTCTAAATAGCAGAAAAAAATACATAGCCCAAATATTGGGTGAAAAGGTGCATTTTAAATTCAAATGAACTATTTCTTTCAAAGCTACAGTATGTAATGACTGATCAGTGACTGGAAATAAAGCAGCATAAAAAAGCAGAACCACCAACATTGGTATCGGCAGATGTTGTTCTAAATCAGGGGTGTCAAACTCAGTTCCTGGAGGGCCGCAGCCCTGCAGAGTTTAGTTCCAGCCCTGCTCCAAAATGCCTCCTTGTAATCTTCAAGCACTCCTGAGGACCTTGATTAGCTGCTTCAGGTGCATTTAATTAGGGTTGGAGCTAAACTCTGCTGGACTGTGGCCCTCCAGGAACCGAGTTTGACACCCCTGTTCTAAATAATCAGATATTGGTATCAGCCCACAGATTTTGTATTATGCATCCCTTCTGAATAGGTGACGGTATGTAAACATGTGTGGTCTTATGTTAAAGCTGCACTATGTAACTTTGCGCTCTCTAGCGACATCTGTGGTTGAAATTTAAAACTGCAAGCCATTTGCGGAAGTACACTTTACTTCAGTCGTTTTTCAACTTATCACAATTAGTGATGGGTCGATCATGAACAATTAGTTCATTTTGAACAAATCTTTTATGTGACTCAGAAGAACGAATAGTCTCAGAGAGTGATTCATTCATTTTGTGTTGGCCGCGTATGCACATTGCGCAACCTCCGTTCGTTTGTTACGTGAAAACCACATAGGTGCTGTACAGGAAACAGAAATGATTAGTTCACCTTTCAACTCTTTTGTTCCGAGTCATTCGTTCTTTTGTCACGTGACAACCGTATAAGTTATGCATTGCTCACACAGGAAACAAAAATTATTAGTTCACCTCTTGAGTCTTCTGGTCCGAGTCATTCGTACTTTTGTCACGTGACAGCCGTATACGCTATGCATCGCACTGCATAGCATATACAGCTGTCACATGATAAAAGAACAAACGACTCGGACAAGAAGATTCCAGAGGTGAACTAATCTTTCTGTTTCTCATAACCTGTCCTTGGCTCTATTATAATTTAGCAGAAGTGTTGGGGGGATTTGGCTATTGAAAATTTTACATTTTAATTTAATTCTGCTCAAATGAACGAAATAACTTGAATAAAGATTAATGAATTTTGCTGAACAAAACTCAAAGATCCAAGTCAGTAAAATGATCTGATCTTCCCATCACTAGAATGAATCTCGTGATTTGAGTTTACTGTATTTTAGAGCTCCCTGGAGCTTACATCGCCTGTGTGTGATCATGACTTGAATATATTCAGAGCCAGAGTCATCACGTGCTATTTTTATGTTGATATTATTATGTTATACGATTAAACATTTAAAAATAAAATATTACTTGTTTTTTGATGATAAACAACACTCTTATTTACATATTTTGAATAAATGAATTGTCCACTTTTCTGACACAACACTCAAAGCGCTTTTACATAGAGAACAGGGGACTCTCCTCAGTCACCACTAGTTACCAGTATATGTAGCCTACTACATTTATTTAAAAGGGTGAAACTTGTGATGTTGCTGACTCGAGTTCAGTGTAAGACTTCATTATTTTTACCTTATGTTGTGTTCCTCTCGTCAACAAAATGACTGACAAAAACATTTGTTGATTAAAGGATTTTTGTTTTTGTCAACGATAACGAAGAGGCACATCATGACGATAATTAAGTGAATTTATTAAAGCATACTCTTGATGAAAATATGATGATAAAAATTATACTGCAAGATATTAACAGTGCAAGGTATAAACAGAAGAGGAATCATCTTAAGAATCTGTAATGGAAGATGATATTAGATATGGAATCATATAATCCATTAATCCAGTAAACTGGGCATTTCTCCGCTTGAGCTGCGTGAGTTGAACCACTTTAAAACAGGGTAAATACCATATTCAAATGCATCCTATTTAAACATGAGATTCATCAATATATATATACACAACATTTATGGAACAACTTACTGTACAGTGAAACTAATAAATATGTTAACTTGAACTAAATGACGCGCTAGTCAGAATATGCGTAATTTGCGTTGTGAATATGTGGTTTCCATAAGAAACACGGAAAACGAATAAGTCTCTAAAGCACGAATAATTCAGGATACAGGCTAACTTCTAAAAAGTAGCTAATACTTCCGTCTATACATTATTATGTCAGGAGCTCAAGTTTTTCACAACAAGAATAGTAGGACTATGTACATTTTTACATAGAAAATGTTTATACTTATTTTCTAAATATTTGAATATTTGATTAAAGTTTGGTCTGTTACTGTTTGACACAATTTTGTCCATTTTGCACATCATCATCAAATAAAATATATTATTTTAATTGACTAAAATTAATGAATATGACATGACAAAATATTTATTATTTTTAAAGGATATTTTTGTCAAAAGACTAAAACTGTGCCTAAAACGAAAAAAAAAAAAATGAACATGGCAGTTGATAAAGCAAGTGAAACTGTAGGCCTAATAACACTGTAAACTAAAAAACATAAAACGAGCAATAATGGGGATAAAATATACTTTATTAAGCATGAAAATAATAAGTACAAGAAGTCCATTTCAGAAGTCATACATTTTAGTAAACATGCACAGTAACTTCCCCTGACAACGTAGATACATCGTGAACGATTAACACACGTGTAATGTTCGATTCACAAAAGCATGACAACGCCACCAGACAACATACTGTATCCAATTCCAAGCATTATAGCAGGTAAACAACTTCGCCAGACAGGTAACAGATAAACATCCATCCAGACTGCAGCGATACCATTCTGAACTGTGTGACAGTGACTGACTGAACTGAACATCCTCAGCCGGAACACGAGACAGCCGGTACTTCTTTCCTGTGTTTACGGACATGGCGTAATGATGCAGAGGAACGACATAAGCCAGCGATTTCATGCCAAATCCAACCCGACAGCTCAAAATACAAATCATTTTTAAAGGCTTACAGAAATGAATAGGGGTAAGGTAAGGACATTGTTTTGAACACTGATTGTTTATGTACTTAATCAATAATCACAATTTGTTCATTTTTAACCAAAAAAATCTTACATAGTGCAACTTTAATGTTCTCATAACTGTGACGTCATAATTTCAAAATAACCTGTTTTCGCAGCTTTTGTAAATGGTCTGGGTGGACTGGGGCAGGAACTTCGCATTGTGAGCGTTAGTGTACATCTATAGGGTATCAAGCTGTTTTGTCAAAAGAGCCAGAGAATCCTGCTTTAAATACAACACAAGCTCTCTCTCACACATCTTCCTCCACTACAAGCACACACAAGCACATATGCATATGATCTGTATTAAGTCATGTAGGGCCCATACTGAGTACCTTCCCACCATTTACACTACATATTTATCATGCACTCCATATGAATCATGTGAATCATTAGAGCTGATTCTGTATAAACATGCATCAGCATGGCACCGCAGAGCCTGGCATGTCTTATTAGGAGCCAGCTGTGCCAGGACAATGGGACAACATTCATATCCTGCCTAATTCATCCTAAAACACATACACTCGTGCGCGCATACATGCTACTGTACGCATGCGGTCGGGTGCCAAGCTGCTGATCGAGTCTTGTTTACCCACGGTGAGTGCCAATCAGACCCGCTGTCAAACTGGCACAGTTCCCAGTGCAACGAACTCATATTCCTCCGACTCGCATCTGTCGCTCTTCCTCAGTCTCTGTCTTTATCAATTCTCTCTTTCCATGTGCCAGAGGAGATAGTTATCTCCCCTCCTTGAGTGTAGTCTCGGATTAATTCTTGTGCTTTGAAAAAGCCTCAACACAGAGAGACACAGATAACGAGAGTTTTCAAATCCCAAATCAAAATTTGCAATTCAGAACTCTGAGAAAAGAAGGAGATCCATCCAGAATGATGGAAAGCACCTCAAAGGGTGAAGCGTGTGAATGACAATGCCATGCTATGCTGTCTTAATTTGTTCAGTGTCTCAGATGAGCCTCATTTGCGGCAGTGCATGCTGGGAATGAAGCACAGTGGCACAGGGATAAAATCTGCCCTTAATAATGGATGTGAAACAGGTAGATAACATGAGAGAGAATCATCCAAAGATAACAACACTTACTCTGTCTCCAAGATTAAATGAGCCACAGAGACTTTCAAATCTGAGGAACAAATTACATTCCTGGTGAAAACATCCACAATGCTTAAAAACACAGCTCCAACACACACATTATGGTTTTGTTCCAAAACCTAGTGTTAAAAACTACCTATACAGCATTTTAAGGCATCATAAGCCACTTTTCCACCATCAGAATGAATGGTTAATCAATCTTCTATGTCCATTTATTATAGAGATATTTATTATGAGATAGTGTTGTATTTTTTGCAGTGTAGATTTAAAGGGTTAGTTCATCCAAAAATATAAATTCTCTCATCATGTACACACCCTCATGATATCCCAGGTGTGTATGACTTTCTTTCTTCAGCAGAACACATTTGAAGAAAAATAGCTCAGTAGGTCCTTAAAATGCAAGTGGATGGTGATCCAACATTTTAAGCTCCAAAAAGAACAGACATTCAAACATAGACATCATCCATACGACTCCAGTGGTTAAATTAACGTCTTCTAAAGCGACACAATCAGTTTTTGTGAGAAAAAGATCAATATATAAGTAGTTTTTAACAATAAATCATCACTTCTGGTCAGCAGCAGTATGCACATGTGATCTATTCGCGTTGGCATGTGAGACACGTGAGAACTGAGGCACGTGCATCACAGCCAGAAGAGCAGCGCTGTTTACAACTGAGTTGGAGGAATGCTGTACAGAAGCTTTGTTGGTTTTGGTTTAGATCTGTATTTGTATCTGTTTGTTTACTCACAATGGTGCATTTGTGTGCTTATCCTGGATGTCTCAACCGAGAGAAGAATGTGAGATTAGGTCCATAACATGCCAATGCATATACGTCACATGAGAGACCACGTGAACTCTGCGCTCTCGTGAAGATTACCGGAAGCAATGGTTTATAGTTAAAAAGTACTAAAATATTTATATTTTTTTGCACCAAAAGCAATCATATCGCTTTAGAAGACATTAATTTAACCACTGGAGTCATATGGTTGATGTTTATGCTGACTGTCTGTGATTTTTGGAGCTTCAAAGGCCTGATCACCATCCACTTGCATTTTAAGGACCTCAAAATCAAATCAAATCAAATCACTTTTATTGTCACACAGCCATATACACAAGTGCAATGGTGTGTGAAATTCTTGGGTGCAGTTCCGATCAACATAGCAGTCATGACAGTGATGAGACAGTACCAATTTACAATAACATCAAATTAACACAACACAATTTAAACATCTGATATACACATAATTACACTCAACACAATATACAAATAATAACATACACTGTACAGTATATAATTCACACAATATAGATACACATTATTCAGTAAAAAAAAAGTATATATAGTATATATAGAATGTACAGTAGGTTGTATTGTACAGTATTGACATTCAGGCTGTCGGTTGATAGTAAGTTGTTAAGAGAGAATATAATATAATAATAATATAATTTAGGACAGTCCGGTGTGAGATATAAGAGTAAGAGTAATAAAGTGCAGTGCTGATGTATTTTGATCGTGGGAGATCAAGAGTTCAAAAGTCTGATTGCTTGGGGGAAGAAGCTATCATGAAGTCTGCTGGTGTGGGTCCTGATGCTGCGATACCGCCTGCCTGATGGTAGCAGTGAGAACAGCCCATGGCTCGGGTGGCTGGAGTCTCTGATGATCCTCCGAGCTTTTTTTCACACACCGCCTGGTATATATGTCCTGGAGGGAGGGAAGTTCACCTCCGATGATGTGTCTGGCAGTTTGCACCACCCTTTGCAGTGCTTTGCGGTTGTGGGCTGTGCTATTGCCGTACCAGGCGGAGATGCAGCCAGTCAGGATGCTCTCTACAGTGCAGGTGTAGAACCGTGTGAGGATGTGGCGGTTCATTCCAAACTTCCTCAGCCGTCTCAGGAAGAAGAGGCGCTGATGAGCCTTCTTCACAACGACTTCAGTGTGGATGGACCATGTGAGTTCCTCAGTGATGTGGACACCCAGGAACTTGAAGCTGCTGACTCTCTCCACTGGTGCTCCATTGATGGTGATGGGACTGTGTTCTCTGTCTTTTCTTCTGAAGTCCGCCACAAGCTCCTTTGTCTTACTGATGTTGAGGGAGAGGTTGTGCTCCTGACACCAGTGTGTCAGAGTGTGCACCTCCTCTCTGTAGGCTGTTTCATCATTGTCAGTGATCAGACCTACCACCGTCGTGTCATCAGCAAACTTAATGATGGCATTGGAGCTATGTGTTGCCACACAGTCATGTGTGTACAGGGAATACAAGAGTGGGCTGAGAACACAGCCCTGTGGGGCTCCAGTGTTGAGGGTCAGTGATGAGGAGATGTTGCTGCCTATTCTAACCACCTGGCATCTGCTTGACAGGAAGTCCAGGATCCAGCTGCACAGCGAGCTGTTTAAGCCCAGAGCCCGGAGTTTCTCATCAAGCTTGGAGGGCACTATGGTGTTGAATGCTGAGCTGTAGTCTACAAACAACATTCTCACATAAGTGTTCTTTTTTTCCAGGTGGGAGAGAGCAGTGTGTAGTGTAGATGCAATGGCATCATCAGTGGAGCGGTTGTTGCGGTAAGCAAACTGCAATGGGTCTAGAGAGAGAGGCAGCACAGAGCAGATGTAATCTCTGATTAGTCTCTCAAAGCATTTGCTGATGATGGGGGTCAGAGCAACAGGACGCCAGTCATTTAAGCAAGTGATTTTTGATTGCTTTGGAACAGGCACAATGGTGGACGTTTTAAAGCATGTGGGGACTATAGACAAAGAGAGGGAAAGGTTGAAAATGTCCAAAAACACCAGCCAGCTGGTTCGCGCACGCTCTGATGACGCAGCCCGGAATGCCGTCTGGGCCCGCGGCTTTGCGGATATTCACCTGTCGGAAGGATCGTGTTACATCCGCTACAGAGACGGAGAGTGAACTAACCTCTGTAGCTTCGGCAACGAGAGCTCTCTCCGCGAGGGCGGTGTTATTTCCCTCAAAACAAGCATAAAAAGTATTTAGCTCATCCGGGAGAGAGGCAGCGGTGTTCATGGCGGAGTTTTTATTCCCTTTAAAGTTCCCTTTTAAGGACCTACTGAGCTAAGATATTTTTCTTCAAATGTGTTCTGCTGAAGAAAGAAAGTCATATACACCTAGGATATCATGAGAGTGAGTAAATAATGAGAGAACTTTGAAAGTACCAGCTAAAATGAGTCATTTGTTCTGGAATGTGGCTACACTGCTCGGGCTGTATATTTCACGCTGTACTGTAGATTCAAAAGAACTACTCATATGAGCCATTTGTTTGGGAATCGGGCAACACTGATTGCGCTGTACGTTTCATTATCGGAACCGAATGTCACAAATATCATTCAGTTCCGGCATTTAGTTTTTTTAATGAAACTGGTTCTTGGTTCTCAACCCTACGTTCAAATTTACATAAAAATTGTTCAGTCTTTTTAAAATTACAATTTAACCAAACATTTCAGTGTATATGTATTATAGTATCACATTGTAAGCTTTCTCACATGCAAACATCAAACTTTCTGGTGTAAAATCTCATGTTTTTTACAAAAGGAGCTAAATTTGTGTGGCGTAGCTGCCTATGCATAAGGTTTTAAAGCAGCCACTAATGTGGATTCACTTCGGTTAAGATGCTGCCTTACAACAGGGCTTACAAACTCTTAAAATTAAAGGTACCAGTTAGAATGCCATAGGAGATGCCATACCTGATGCCATAGGAAAACCTTTTTAAGCTCTACCAACAAATTTTTACTTTTAGAAAACCATCTATGGTTTACTTTTTCCTGTTAAACATTGATTAAACAATATGCTGATCTAAAGAACTTATACATCATATATCAAGAATGTTTTAATCTCCAAAAGAGCAGCCAAATCATGAACATTTTCTTTGCTTAATTCAAGGTGCTGCAAAGAACCAATGAAGACCTTAATTTTTAATGCATGTTCCTGCAGTCCATTTTTAAACAAAGCTGGAGAAAGGTACCTTGTGCATGCAAAGTTTAATAATGAATAACAATTTTAAATCAATTAACCAAGAACTGCTAAACTGGGATCAGTGTGTTAAAGTGATTTGGGGCTTCTTCTTTTTTTAAGTCATCTTCTGCTAATACAAAAAGTTTTACAGAATGTTTTCCCAGGCTTACCTCCTCTTGAGACTTTAAGATAATAAAAGACAGCTCTGTAATGGTTGAGAATCGTAGCACTTTTGTAATTATGGAGAAACTCAAACTTTCCCTTGGTCTCTGTGGACACTGATGGGAGAAAATAGCCCTGCAAACTCTAAAGTAATATGAAGGTTCATTTGGAAAGGAATTTAGGATGAGGCCTCTTATAAATGTCCCAGCGTGCCTTCATCTTAAAAGGAAACCACAGCAAGTAATGCACAATAATTCCCAAATGTCCCTTGATTTAAAAGTTCACCAGCTAATGCATTTAAAGTCAGAAAAAATGTACCATGAACACATAGGCAAAGCAGGTCAAATAAAAAAGGTTACATATTTACATATTTTGAAGAAATGTAAGTGGTGCTTGGACAAAAAAAAAAAAAAACTTGGGTGTTTACACACAATTTTTAGCCATGTGGTTGCTTGGGTGTTCTGGGTAGTTGCTAGAGTGTTGCTACATGGTTACATACTGGTCCAAGTCAAGACAGCCCACCTCCGTGTCTCAATGATATTCTGGTCCCTAAATATGTCTTGGGTTCCTCTTTTACATTAAGTTCATATGATTTTTTCTTTTGCTTTATCATCCAGCAAGTGAAACATACAGATCTGATCACCTAGAAAAAAGTAATAGGATTACAAGGGTTAGGGTAAAGAGTTGTTCAAATTCCTAACCCTAAGTATGAGCAATTTTAATAAGGCCCTTTCCCACCTACAGTCTTGGTACTTTTCCCTTAGTAACTTTCTAGGTGAGAACTCTTACGTGGAACCGAACACCTGAGGAGACTTTTCCCCTGTTGCATTGGCTTTCACAGAAGTAACCAGCGTAGTGATGTCATCTAGTATTAACCATTTTTCTTGTGACATTATTTGCATGCGCGATTCCATAACAGCAAAATCAACAACACCGACGGAGGACGCCAGAATCGGAGCTACACTTTTGTATGTTTAGGGCTGTTTTATATGAATTTTGGCTGCATCAGAAAATGTAGGCAGCTGCCTAATCAGTTAATGGTTTAAAGAACAGTGTTTTTGGATGAATGGAACACTCTGAACAGTTTAAAAAGTACCTTATTTTGTCCTACCGTAATCCATCCTTATACAGCCTCGGAAGGCAGCATTTTACAGTTTTCGTACGCAGCCTGTGTCTTCAGGTTACAATTTAAACTGGGCACGTGAGGAGAAGAATATAGCTGCAGGCATTGCTCCAATAAGGGGCGGAAGCTCCAAACCGCCATTAAAGATATAGGGAGCCCCTTACCTAACCCTTTCCTTAACCTTAACCGTGAGTGGAAGTGACACCCCCTTTGGAGTAACCCTGCCCTCTTTTGGAGATTTTGCCCACATTTGGAGGTCTCTGGCCTGCAGCTATACCTACTTGCACGTGAGCCTTGTGTGCGGTGCTTCATGCTGCAGCCAGTGTGATAAATGAGACAAGGCGGTGAAAGCGCTGTTTTACCGCGCAGCACATGCTGAACTCCGCTGACCACATGTTGAAAATGCACAAAAAAGAGTGAGTCTTTTATAATAAAGGCTTTTATGACTAAACATAAATTACTGTACTAATATACTCACTCATTGACTTAAAAAAGACATCTTGATGCAAGTTAACCACACAGTAATAGGCACAATACTTTCCTAATGTTAACTAGATTTCATGACGGTTTTGTTTATAAAAGAGTTCAATTACCCACTCTCGATAAACATCTGATTATTTCTATCTGTCATCACAGGAAAAAGTCACTGTAGTAGTCCAGAAATCACTTTATTTTCTGTATTGTAACACAGCAATACAAACAGCACAGATGTGATGAAAACTCAAAGCGTCTCCTGATGAAGTCTCTCTCACACACACACACATACATACATACATGTGAAACAGGTGATTATCTATGGATACTTTGTTTGTTACATGTTATTTCTGTTAAGAGAATTGTAAAATTAGCACAATCCTCTGAGTAGCAGGCTAACAGCTAGTTTGTTTACTAGTGGTGGCTGTGGAGCTCCTCTCGTCTCTCAATGCTTAGTGTGTCATAGGTTTTTGACCAATCATAGGCTGCAGCACCTCCCACAGTCCCTATACGCCCCAAAAATATCTCCCCCGGAGTCAGAGCTAAAAATGTCCCCTAAAAGGGTGAAAGTGACAAAAAGCACTAGTCCCGGGGAAAAGTACCTAAAACAGGCTTTAGTACTGCCTGTGGGAAAGGGCCTATAGTGAAGCTTGTCTTACTAAGCACTCCTTGTTATACACAATACACAAATATTACAGAGCCATATTCCAAAACCAAAAGCATAAAGGATATTAAAATAGAGCAGTGTATTTTGCAAGCTGTAAAAATAGCTATTGTTTTCCCTAAACTTTTGCAGTTATATGCATCTATTTAACCATTCAAATCCAAAACTCTGACTTACACTGTCTACGCTGACAGCAAACGATGTGTCAAAGCATCTCTGTTATAATCAACAAGTCTGCCTACACTGCAACAACGTTTTGCCGCAACTGTTTATCACTGAAATTCACTCAATGTACCTGAAAATGCACCACAAATAATACTGGTGGCGACAGTCTTGGAAACAGATGGGCTGCGGCACACCTCTTTCATCTCTGCTTTATCCTTTTACACCTCCACAGCTACTGTATGGTATAGATCGTCCTTGAGGACAGTATAAATCAAGCATCATGCCATAAGCCTGGGTTATGTGCCAGCAAATGCATACCTTTAATTAACTTGTACCTTACAAGGTGTGTGTGTGTGTACAGAACTGTAATGAAAACTTAATGCAAGACCAGAATTAGCACAATGAGGTTGTGAAACAGATGTGTGAAATGTGATGTAGAGACTAAGGAGTAGGAGAAATTGAAAAATTAGGTAAAGTGGAACAGTCAAGGGGGTACAGAAGACTGTCAAAGTTTATTCTTGGAGCCATAGCTCAGCAATGGACAATCGATCCAACTACATGAGGTATTTTTCATGAGCAAAACTAGGTTTAAAGAATGTTCCGGGTTCAATGCAAGTTAAGCTCAATCAACAGCATTTGTGGCATAATGGTAATTACCACAAAAAAATAATTTCGATTTCTCCCTCCTTTTCTTTAAAAAAAGCAAAAATTGAGGTTTCAGTAGGGCACTTACAATGGAAGTGAATGGGGCCAATTATTGAAGGGTTTAAAGGCAGAAATGTGGAGCTTATAATTTAATAAAAGCACTTCCATTAATTCTTCTGTTGAAACTCATGTATTATGTGTGGTGTAAAGTTTTTAATTGTAATTTTTACAGTCTTTTTAGGGTTTCTTGACATCATATTGTCATGGCAACAAAGTTGTAAAATTGGCTATAACTTTACACCGAAAAGGTTAGATAGTGATTTTAAATATTATGTAAATATTATGCCTCAAATGCTGTCATTTGAGCTTAACTTGTATTGAATCCAGATTATTCCTTTAATAAGGCAAAAAGTCTTGGGAGGTTGTGCATTATAGTGATTTAACAACAGCAAAATTGTTACAATGCATAGTCTCTCATTGTTTTCTGTTTATATATATATATATATATATATATATATATATATATATATATATATATATATATATATATATATATATACTTACTCTTATGGAAATAAATTGGTACTTTTATTCACCAAAGTGGCATTCAACTGATCACAATGTATAGTCAGGAAAAATTACTATTACAATTTGAAAAAAAAAACAGAACTCTTTGAACTACTGCAAAGAGTTCTCATAAAAAAATCCTCCACGTGCAGCAATGACAGCTTTGCAGATCCATGGCATTCTAGCTGTCAGTTTGTCCAGATACTCATGTGACATTTCACCCAACACTTCCTGCAGCACTTGCCATAGATGTGGCTGTCTTGTCGGGCACTTCTCACACACCTTACAGTCTAGCTGATCCCACAAAAGCTCAATGGGGTTAAGATCCATAACACTCTTTTCCAATTATCTGTTGTCCAATGTCTGTGTTTCTTTGCCCACTCTAACCTTTTCTTTTCAATTTCTGTTTGACTGATGAGTTTCTAGAAAAAGCTGTTTCTTTCTTGCCATTTTTGACCTAATATTGACCTTAAGACATGCCAGTCTATTGGATACTGTGGCAACTCAAAAACAAGCACAAAGACAATGTTAAGCTTCATTTAATGAACAAAATAGCTTTCAGCAGTGTTTGATTGTGGCAGCGGGGGCATGGTCGAGCACCCATCCGGAGCAAGAGAAAGCGGTAAGAGCGCTTACACCTGAGCTAAATTATGTGCAACACCTGTCTCTAATTCCAGTGAGCTTGTGGAGAGCGGCATATAAACAGCCACGCCACCGCCAGAAAGGAGAGAGAGTCTGGCATGAGAGTCGCACAGTGAAGCTACTGAGTTTGTGATGCTAAAGAGTTGTGATAAGGACTTTGTGATGATTAAGAGGCTGTGACTAGGAGCCTGTGATGCTAAAGAGTTTGTGAAACTGAAGAAGTTACTGTGCCAGTTGTGACTGTGTTACCCATAAGTTTGTGATTAAAAGCTCACCCAAGACCTGAACCTTCCTGTCCCAGTGACCTCCTTCCCTCACTCTGGTGGCGAAATTCGGGAATCGAAGTACGGCCCATGGAGTCCTCCCAAGTGGCTGAGATCCTCCAGTCCCCCGCCAGCCTGCATCAGTCCAACCAGCAATCCCTGCTTGAGCTACGCCAAGACCAGGAATGTCGGTTTTTCGAGATCCTACGAGCTCATACAGAGGATCCGGAGCCTCCTCGGCCAGGAGAGAGAGCAAGCGGCGACCCCGGACCACCGCAGCCAACTGCCTCCCCCCACACTCCTGAAGATGGGTGCGGAGGACAATGCCGAGGCCTTCCTCGATTTATTTGAGAGGACTGCGGAGATCTGGGGCTGGCCGCGTGACAAGTAGGCAGCCAGGCTCCTCCCACTACTGGCCGGGGAAGCCCAGCTTGCGGCCAACAGTTGCCGGCGGCTAATCTCAAGGCCTATGACGATCTAAAAAAGTCTATCCTGCAGCGGGTGGGTCAGTATCGCCAACTGTTCTGGACCTTGAAGCTGGGGAAGACCGACCGCCTGTTTGCCTTTTCCCAACGGCTCTGAGACGCGTGCCGGAAATGGCTGCTGGCGGGGAATCGTGATGTTGGGGGAGTGATCATCCAGGTTGTACTGGAACAGCTGATTCATCAACTGCCGCAGGGGACAGCGGAGTGGGTCCAGTGCCACCGCCCGGCGTCGCTGGAGGAAGCCGTCCAGCTTGCGGAGGACCACTTGGTGGCGTACCCGAGGGCAGAAGAGCCCTCCTCTCTCTTTCCTTCTCTACCCCCTCCCCCTGTGTGTTCCTCCCATCCCTCTCACTCTGTTCTCTCCCCAGAGCCTGTTCCTGCCCCGCGGAGGCGGGGAGCTCCGCTACCAAGGCCAGTTCCTTGCATGAGGAGGTGGACACTGCCCCCTACCTCTACAGTGCCCCGTCACTCTCCCCCTCAGGTGGAAGTGCCCGCCGGCGCAGGTGCAGGCGTGGCGTCTGAGCCGGTCTGCTGGGGTTGCGGGGATCAGGGGCACTTCCGGTATCATTGCCCGGTGATGGAGCTGGGGACGGTGGTCCAGATCCCTGACACCCCGCAGGCTGCCCCCGACCGAACCGGGAGTGGTGGTACGTAGCCATCCCTATCGCTTGCCCAAACACAAAAAGAAAATAGTTCGGGAAGAATTGGATGCGATGCTTGATATGGGAGTAATAGAGGAATCCCACAGCGATTGGTCCAGCCCAGTTGTTCTAGTGCCTAAGAGCGACGGGTCTGTACAGTTCTGTGTGGATTATAGGTAAGTCAACGCGGTGTCTAAATTTGATGCGTACCCGATGCCCCACATTGATGAGTTGCTCGATCGGTTAGGTAATGCTCGATTTTATTCGACATTGGATTTGACAAAGGGTTATTGGCAGATCCCCTTGAAACCAGTTTCCCGCAAAAAACTGCCTTCTCCACGCTGTTTGGATTGCACCAATTTGTGATGCTTCCATTCGGTTTGTTTGGGTCCCTGGCTATGTTTCAGTGTCTCATGGACCAAATCCTCAGACCACATTCGGCTTACACTGCTACCTATCTAGACGACATTATCATTTACAGTAATGATTGGCAGCGGCACATGCAGCATCTGAGGGCGGTCCTGAGATCGCTGCAGTGGACGGGACTCACAGCAAACCCCAAGAAGTGCGCGATTGGGCGGGTGGAGGTACGGTATCTGGGGTTCCACTTGGGTCATGGGCAGGTGCGTCCTCCTGTAATAGCCAGCCAGCCCCAGGAACTGTCTCACCCCCTTTTTGATCTTGGGACGCGGGCAGGTGCGTCCCCAAATTGACAAGACTGCGGCGATTGCGACCTGCCCGCGTCCCAAGATCAAAAAGGGGGTGAGACAGTTCCTATATATATATATAAAACACCAGCAACAGTAATATGATAATAGACACCAATGTTCAATTAATACTTAATGTGTTCATAAAATGTTTATTTTTACATCTGAGTGGTGCTTGACCATGCAAAAGTCATCACCATAATGCCAGGATGCTACACTGCAGTTACCATATGTGTTCTTGGTGGTTGCTATGGGTGTTCTAGCATTTCCATGTCTATTTAGTCCCTAGTTGTTTCCCTAGACAGGTTCAAATATATGAATTCTATATTAAGCATATTCCTTTGTCTTGCTGAGGTTAATTTCATAGCTAACATTTGTATTCTGAATACACACGATTAAATAATATTTTCACACTTTTCAAAATTAAGGCTTAATTGGAAATTTACGAAAAATTAAAATATTCTGCTAACAAGTTATATTTATTTTTGATTTCTAAACATTTGTCTCATTTTATCTCAAGCATGCTCTTCACTGACACTTTTGTTGACTTGATTAACAAGTACACTAACTTTGAAAGGAATAAACTGGAAATCATTTTCACACAATAAACGTTTATGTATATAGATTACCATAGTTTTATAAATGTAATAATTTGTATTTTTATAATGGATGTTTGAATTTTTTTCTAAGTCAGTTTAAATGTGACAATAACAAATAAAAAGTTTAAATCTGTTCAAAATCAACCCGAAGTTGAAGAAACACCATAGAACTGGTTGTGCGATCACAAATCTGCAAATATTAGCTATTTTACAAAGCCAGATTTTAGAACTGAAACTTTTTCTATTTAAATTTTTTTTAGGCTATATTACCTAAACCAAAAGCATCTACACACATGCCTAAAGACCTAGACGTACATACGCCAAGCAATTTTTCTTCGATTGCTTCAGTTTGCTCACTCAGAAATTCATGACTGTTGCAGCAAAACATTTAATTACAGTAATCATAGCAGGATTCCTCAATCCCTTAACATTATCCATCTCCATATTATAAAAAGCCATATGAATTCCAGAGATTTCATTCCAGAATATCCACCAGTGCATGGGATATGACAATGATAAAATGAGACAAGAAAAAAAAATGACATAGAATAACTTACTGGGGTGCACAAAAGGAAAACCAATCATTTTTCCATGGTCAATGGACTCTTGAGCGAGAGCCAGCGTTCTGGGGGACACATTGTCAAAGGAAGGAATACAAAAGATGGGACTGGGAAAAGTCAGCTGCTTCTTGCTTATGTGACATTTTCCATTATTTTGGTCTTGGAAAGAAATGTAAGTAATGTCTAAATGAAAGCATTCTCGCATGACAGTTGCACGGTTATTCAAAGCATCAATTGCATGTTATATTTTTCTCTATTCTTCATATGTTGGGCCATTAATTAAAGACAATCTTTGGTATTGTGTTGGAAAATAAGCCGTTTGTCCTCTGAAATCTCAGTTCATCCTTTATAGATGGCTTCCACTACATTTGAAATACACCACTGGCCAGCAGTTTTGTCCTCCTGCGTAACACAGGGGAGAGCAAGAGCCATGGATATGAGCTCTCCATGCACAAAAGACATCAACAATGACATAAAACTATGTCCGGGTCATTTTATGCATTCAAATGGCTCGTCCATAGTTTCCCACATTCTGCCTTGTCTAAATTCAACGGACTAATAGCAAAAGTACTTTAAATGTCACATGTGTAATTTTTGCACTATTTTCACCAAACGGAGTTATAAAATAATGATTGTTTTTTCTAACAGGTTTCCCATATACTACAGTGCCAACCGAGGTGAATTTATTGGAAAATGTAGATAATGGTGGTTGATACTGATATCTACAAATGGTATAGAAGAAAGCAGAGTGGTTAGATGGCTGTTATAATGCCATTTTTTACTCAAAATTCATTAACGAAAGCACAAAACTGTCATTGTTATCGGTTATGTTGATAATCTCAAAATGGACAAATATTGGCTGAATAATCTGTCTGGTTGATGTATCATTCTATCTTGTGGATAGGCCACATAATTGTGACAAATTAATTAACCAAATAAATTTACATACAGTATAACTGAATTAGCTTATAATTAAATTATTTATATTAATAGATTGACATAACATACTTGTATGTAATTTTAATGTATATGCAATATTTTATTTAAAATAATGGCTTTAACATTCAACATTGAAGTACATTTAAAAAATTAGAGGAACCACAATGATCCATCTAATTCTGACAGTCAAAAGCAACAGAGCATTACCTCTGTATTATAATGTATATGTTTAAAAGAAATGTTATGGCCAAATGGATTTATCAACAGCATAGTAAGTTAATAAGTTTTGATATTACAAAACTACACATTTAGTTCAGTGTGGCCTGTGCAGTGTCATCTTTTCCAGCATTCAGTGCATGAGAAGCAAACCTCCTATTCATTGAAGTTCATATCAATTGCAACCTTCTAGATTGCATGTGCTCTGTTGGCATGATCTTTGATGAAATACAGCATGTAACATATTTTCATGAAACATGTCCTCTTATGTCTCTTTGTTATTGTCATCTGCTTTGAGACCAGATGGCACCTGCGATTCCCATGCGTATACTTTTCAAAGTTATGAGAAATGTCTGCCATTGAACATTCCATTATCACTCAGAGGGAAACATTCCCACAGTAAGAAGACAACAAAAGCAAGAGCAATAAAGCCACAAATGAAATAAATTGCAATATGTTCCAATCAACACTATTACTTTAATTCTCATTATGAATTAATGAGTTTAATGAGTTGAAGTGTAGTCTTCCCACACATACGGCTATTTTTCTGAAATGAATCAGTGAGAATGGGTGGAAGGCCAGGTAAGAGGCCACAGTTGAAATACTTGAGGTGGGCTGACAGTGAAGTGTGAATTAGTGCCACCCATGTCTATTAGAATAAAATGACTGAAAAGTGAAACTTTCTGGCATTTCCATGAATAGGATACAAACAGGGCCTGAAACACTTTGACTATTTGTTGAAAAATAAAAATTGTGAAAAGAGAGTGCTTAACCTTCAGAAAATGTTGCCACGTCAACCCCAAGAGGTCAAACTAAATATTTTATGAGCCATTCTAATTTCTATTCATAAACATTCCCATTTTGTGTTTTAGGAAGAAAGGCATGTGGGTTTGGAATAACATGAGGGTGGGTTGAACTATCCCTTTAAGGGGAAGATACAAACATTTGGTGCATTTAAAACAATTTATAGATAATTTATGTTAGATAATAGTTAATCTAACTTAACTAATAGTATTCACAACCTTACACATGGGATTTGTGGCTTGAATGCTTTGAAAAAAGACCAGTAACAGGACACCTAGTGTACCAAATTCATGTGCCTTTCTAAGACTCACTTCAATGGCTTTTAATGAGTGGCATGGTTAGTTTAATTGAAACAATTATCAAGTTCTGTGCCGTCTTTTATTACTGTTCGATTTGCATATTTTTAATATATTCACTTCTGTTCCCCCGTCCAGATAAATGTAGCTCACATATGATGGCAGCACAAAGGCAAACTTGCCCAGGCAATCAGGGGATGGCCTTCAATTTAGTACGGCGAGGCAAAGGAGAAGTGCTTTGCATGTTAGATCAATAGTGATGGGAGTCAGTAAACGTTTTCCAGCATGGTAATTGGTATATGATTACAAATATTGAGCCGTGCTCATATCTACAGTGACAGGTGCCCATTGGAGATGCCAAAAATTGGGAGATGAAGGAAGGGGAAACTGAAGGGGTAAGGGCCAACGAGAGGCATCTCATTAAGCACTGATAGCACTCGATGAGTGTGAAATTGTGTTTTCGTGAGGTGTCGGGGAGTGTTATCGCACTGATCTAATAATGGATCTGTGGCAACTGGCAAGGTAAAAAAAACTCTGGCACATCGTAATGACTCGAGTGTGACAAAAATGGAGATGATGTATGTTAGAATATTTTGACAGCAAAACAATTGTAATAGATGACTGGAGTAGCGCAGGAGCAGTTTTGACAGGGGATGCAGAGGAATAATGCATTTGCCTATTATTGTCCTGTCTAACCGTAAAACCAAAGCAAACAAGCACAAAAAGACATATTAGTAGGCAAAAAAATAACTTTAGACTAAAAGACAAATAAATAAATAAATAGCAGTTAATAGGGCTGGGTGATATGACAGTATACTGTATATCGTGGCGACGATATAGTGTCAGTCGATAGAGATCATGTACATCGCAATATGTAAATATCCATGTGTGCGGCGTGAGCATATTAATCAGTGTGCAGGGCTTTACGCGAGACTGTGGGGGGGGGGGGGGATTAATTGTGGCCGGTAAAAGTGGCAGTTATTTGCACGCGCTGGTTTAGCACCCAATTCACTGAAGTAATTATGCAGATCAGACAATGCCGCAAAGGTGTAAAAATGAAAAGGAGCTTATTAAAAACAGGTACAACATCTGTAGTGTTGGTTCACAATAGCCGACGATAGTCACTCGTGGTAAACAAGCAATCTGTTTTACCACCTCAAAATGAAGAACGCTAAAGAATATTATGAAAGCCAAAAGATGAGCTCTGCATTAATTCATTTCTATTCATGAATTAAATTGTCAGGGTTCTGCCCTTAGTTTTGGGTTTTTTCCCCTTTGTGGCAGAGCCCTGACATGTACATGTTCCATGTCTGTTTTATGTCTTGTGTCTGGATTCAGACACGTTTGTTTTGTCTGTTTTATGTGAATGCACTTGGTTTTGTATTTTTTCATTTCCTTGTGCATTCGTGTCTGTCTTGTCTTCAGTGATAACCCCACATTCTCGTTTGCCTTGTTACCTGTTTGATTATTAGTTTATTAGTTTCACCTGCCTTCCTTGTTTCCCTTCTGATTTCTCTCCCTTTATAATCTCCCTTTGTGCTCTGTCTGGTGCGAGTTCCTTGTGGGATGTTGCTTGTGTTTATGTCCCCTGTTAGGTCTCTGTCGGTCATGTTCCTGTCCAGTCGGATTTCTGTTGGTTCCCCGTTCCAGCTCAGCCTGTCATAGTGTTGTCACCCTGGACTGTTTGTTTTTCCCATACGAGGTAGTTTTTGTAATATTTTTGTTAAATAAAAGCCCTAATCACTACTCTGCATTTAAGTCCTGCCATTTCCTCAACCCAAACCTGACAGAACAAACTGGCCATTTTTGGACTCAGCAGAAGCGATGGGCATCTTCCTTTTTCCATCTCCCACCCCCCGGGGGTCCATTAGAGAGAGTTCAGCCCAGCTCGCCCAGCTTTGTTCCCTCCATCAGGGGAAGGCGGATGTGAGGGTTTTTGCCAGCGAGTTCCTCAGAACAGCTAATGGGCTGAACTACAACAACGCTGCTCTCAAGGACCTTTTTAACACCTGCCTTGAGAGTCCCCTGGGTGCTTGGGAGATGGGAAGTCTGGGGGTTTTGTCGTTTGAGGGGTTTGTTAGTTACCTGTCCCATCGGGTTCATTGGGTCACATCCGATTACGGACAGCCCCCAAGGAGCAACAGTTCCACCGTCGCCCCCTCTGATGATGGAGCCCCCAAGCCTACGATGACTCCTAAGTGGAGGAGGAGAAGGAAGAAAGGCTCAGTTGCACCCTCCCAGCCCCAGCTTGCTGCTGACCACCAGGAGGTGGAGGAGCATGTTGCTGACCACCAGGAGGCGGAGGAGCATGTTGCTGACCACCAGGAGGCGGAGGCGCATGTTGCTGACCACCAGGAGGCGGAGGAGCCAGTTGCTGACCGCTAGGAGGTGGAGGAGCTGGTTGCTGACCGCCAGGAGGCGGAGAAGCCAGTTGCTGACCACCAGGAGACGGAGGAGCCAGTTGCTGTCCTCCAGGAGGCAGGGTAGCCGGTTGCTGACCGCCAGGAGGCCGTTGATGGGCCTGCCCAGTTCCCCGTGGTCATCGACCAGCCTGCCTAGTTCCCTGTGACCGTCGATAGGCCTGCCCAGTTCCCTGTGACTGTCGACAAGCCTGCCCAGTCCCAAGTGGCTGCTGCCGCCCTGCCTGATCCCTGCCCAGAGGTCTTCACCCTGCCTGACCTTATCCCTGTCCTCAAGCCTCCTCGCAGTCTGCCAGAGCCCACCCCCTTCCTGGACGTTCCTCTCAGGCCGCCAGACCCCTTTCCCTTCCTGCTGACCACCAGGAGGCAGAGGAGCTGGTTGCTGACCACCAGGAGGTGAAGGAGCTGACCCAGGAGGCCGTCGACAGGCTTGCCCAGTTCCCCATGGCTGTCGACGGCCTGCCCAGTCCCCAGTGGCCGCCACCGCCCTGCCTGACCCCTGCCCAGTGGCCGCCACCCTGCCTGACCTCATCCCTGTCCTCAAGCCTCCTTGCAGGCCGCTGGACCCCGCCCCCTTCATGGACGCTCCTCTCAGGCCACCTGACCCCGCCCCCTCCCCACCCCTTCCGCCAGTTCCACCCTGGATTTTTATGTTTATGTTTTATGTCTGGATTCAGCCACTTTGGTTGGTTTGGTTTATTTACTCTGTAACTGAGTCCAGACACTTGTGTTTTGTCTCATGTTATGTGAATACACTTGGTTTTGTATTTTCTCATTTCCCTGTGCATTTGTGTCTGTCTTGTCTTCAGTGATAACCCAGCCCTCTTGTTTGCCTTGTTACCTGTTTGATTATTAGTTTATTAGTTTCACCTGCCTTCCTGATTTTTCTCCCTTTATAATCTCCCTTTGTGCTCTGTCTGGTGCGAGTTTGTTGTGGGATGTTGCTTTTGTTTATGTCCCCTGTTCGTTCGGTCGGTCGGTCGGTCGGTCGGTCGGTCGGTCGGTCGGTCGGTCGGTCGGTCGGTCGGTCGGTCGGTCGGTCGGTCGGTCGGTCGGTCGGTCGGTCGGTCGGTCGGTCGGTCGGTCGGTCGGTCGGTCGGTCGGTCGGTCGGTCGGTCGGTCGGTCGGTCGGTCGGTCGGTCGGTCGGTCGGTCGGTCGGTCGGTCGGTCTGTCTGTCTGTCTGTCTGTCTGTCTGTCTGTCTGTCTGTCTGTCTGTCTGTCAGTCAGTCAGTCAGTCAGTCAGTCAGTCAGTCAGTCATGTTCATGTCCAGTCAGATTTCTGTTGGTTCCCCATTCCAGCCCAGCCTGTCATTGTGTTGTCACCCTGGACTGTTTGTTTTTCCCCTTTGGCATAGTTTGTGTTTGTTTTTGTTACATTTTTGTTAACTAAAAGCCCTAATCGCTACTCTGCATTTGAGTCCTGGCATTTCCTCAACCTAAACCTGACATATGTTCTTTTATTTATTTTTTTTGGAAGAAGTGTTTATTTTTCTTTTATATTTTCTGATAGAAGTGTTATTTTCGTTGGCCATTTTTACATACTGTATGTATTATTTTCTTTGTTGCATTGATTTTTCTTGATGAAAGTTTATAATAATAATATTGGTCAACAACATGTCAGACTGAAATCTGGCATCATGTGAAATTGAGAATTATGGTAAGGTTTTATGTTATGTTTTTTGTTTTTTTTTTTACTTTGTTTTTTAAATTTCAAATAAAGATAAAATTAGTTAGAAACATTAGTTAATTAGAAAAAGTAGTTTTCATTTATAAAGTATTTAATTCACTGAATGTATTTTCCTAAAACTGGCATTACAATATGGTTATTTAATATATTAACCTATTTTTATTGATTTTCCAGAAAAAAAAAAAATAATCTATATAGCATTAGCTTGATATAAAATTACTCATATCGTCATATAAGATTTTGGTCATATCGCCCACCCCTTGCAGAAAACTGCAATGTCGCAAGGTCAATTTTGACAAAGGATGCGAGGAATAATGCATATGCCAATTAATGTCCTGTTAATACATATAAAAAAATAATAATAATGAAATGGTTGGCAAAAAAGGATAAAATAAAATAAAAAAATCAATAAGACTTTAAAAACAGTGGGATTCATACATTAAACATGAGCAAAATGAATGTATGATTGTTCTTTATAGCATTCTTACCTGTTGCATTAGTCACAATTAATTGTGAATTGACACAAGAATGTTTTTTACTAATTATTTACAAAGAAATTAGTTCTGTTTTCATGAAAACTAATTCAGACTCACTTAAAAAAAAAAAAAAAAAAAACACTTCTCACTCCAAACTCCACAGTGGCAAATCAAGGAACATCAAAATTACCCACAGTATGAAGAAAGCAATAAATCAAGGAGCACATTTTATTCCACTAAAAATAAAACCAAACCACTTCCAGTACCTATTTTTAAATGTACTCTTCTAATAAACGAGCCTCTTGAGTATTCAATTGTGCGAACAAGTTGCGCGGCGGTATGCAAATATAGATTGACAGACAGGAAGGACATCCTATCATTACATTCGGACCGAATGCAATGATTGGTTGATAATTTTTTTAGTCCTGTCCCTTCCACAGAAGATATATATATATATTTTTACATTTAGATCACTTAAATTATTGATTGCTATCAGGATGTGAAGAGACTTTCAACCAGTATAACAAAAAATGTTTCTGGAAAAGATTGCACATCCTAGCTTTAAGCGATGTCCCTAGGGAGCTACTTCACAGGCTCCATAAAGGTGCTCGTTTTCACGCCATCGATTCGATTTTCTGTTCTTCAGTGCACTCACATCGAAGCAAGGATTATTTTTCTTCCTTATGAATGACAAACACGCAAGGATGTCATTGTAAATTTCAGAGCAATTTCAATGTGGTTTTCCGAACATTACAAGGGACCGATGACGACAATGGCACTTCGTCAAGGCTCGCAATTTCTCACCACCAGGAGTTTTCCCCTGAACGAAAGTGTAAATCTTGTGAGATATGCTCTGAGGCCAAGCTCGACAGCCATTTTCTGATGAACAACACATGCGATAGTCACGCGCGTCGTGAGCCATTGACATTAAAAAACACTGTATGAGATAATTCGTCATTGGATAGTAAGGAAACAAAATGGGCCCCTTTGTCCCTTTTGTCTTTTTCTGTGTCGTTCTAGGAGAATGCACATGAATGAGGCAATAAAGGAGTGGTCTCGGCCTCTCTCCCCTCCCCGTTCGAAGCACTGCTCGCGGCGGAGGGGATCCTGCATGAACCGGTGAGACCGGACGTAGAACGAGGGAGCTGAAATAAGAGAATATTCCCCAACTGAGTGATGGTGAACCAACGCGCAGAGTGCTTCATCTGTGCCATTATTCTCTCGGGATTCTATAAGGAGATGTGAGGTATTTTATCTAGTTTTTTTTCTTTTGCCCGTTTCATGGATCACGTGGGCATTCTGGCAAGAGAAGAGATGCGCACTGCTTTCTCTGCTCAATTTTTCGATGGTGGCATGGCTGTCGCTCTTTTCAGACAGCTGTAGGATCAACACACGATGGTTTTGCAGTCCAACCAAGCACACTGCATTAAAGAGTGCCTTTTTTGAGTTCACTGGCTCCATTTGGACTTTCCCTCAATTTCCCCCCGTGGCTTGTGCTGGGGAACGAGTTGGTCAAGGCAATGCTTTTGTTTGTGAGGATGATATACTACAGACTTTGTTCTCCTTTGTTCTCCTTCTACGAATCGAGGTTAGCAAATCCCCCCCCCCCCCCAGGCGAGGCTCATGTTTATAACAATAACCTGAGGGAGTAGATTCATTTAAACTAAAACTAATATATTCATCCAGTTTAAGCCAGGTTTCAGTCAGACAGAGTGCATCCAAACTATGATCTGTAATAATTTCATTTACAACTAGTGTTTTGGTAGAAAGAGATCTAATGTTTAGTAGTCCTACCTTTATATGATGTTTATTAGTTTTACCTTAATCAAATTTTTTCTAAATGATTTAGTGAGGGGTTTGTGTTTGGTAGTTTGGGAAACAGACAGTCTCTAGGTGATACAGTCTCTATGTGACCTGTGTGATGTCTCAAGGCGGTTAGCAGATGTTCGGATTAGCCAGTTTGTCTGCTTCCTGACCTGGGCCCCAATTAGTTAAATACTATCACTATTAAGACTATGAGCCAAATTACTAGAGAGGAGAGCGACACATTCCCCGGAGTTTGGTCTACCCCAAAAACTCTTCCAATTGTCTATAAATCCTATGCTATTCTCTGGACACCACTCAGACATCCAGCCATTCAGTGACACTAATCTACTATAAACCTCCCCCCCCCATGTACCGCATACAAAAAAGAGCACTTGGGGTTCAGATCGGCGCCATTCAGAGGACAGCAGTCTTCTGATCAGCCGAAGCCCACTAAAGTATTTATTGATGAAGCGGAGAGTTCACTATCGAGTCAAGTTCACCATTCTTCGCGCCTTGAACGCTCATAGTTGTGTCTGTCTCCCACAGTGAATAACGCTGTCAATTAATGTTGAGCATTCTCAACTAAATTGGTTATTCAGTGTGCAAAAGCACTTTGTCTCAAGCACTACATGCTGTTTCCCCATTGTGTATGCTGGGACCAGTTTAGTGTTTCATTACACCAATTTAGCTCAGTTCCCCCCATAATTTATGCTGGCGAATGAGCGTTGAATATTTTCAGAATGAGTTTTGCCTCTGCCTCCATGAACAGGGGTCTCGGGGCACACATAATATAACTTAATGTACAATAACAATAGCTCTACACATGAACCTGACGGGCTTGCTGTGTAACGAAGGGTGAGCCCCCATTCAGTGAATGAAATTGGATCGTATAAACGTATCAGTTTTCGCCCTGTTTGCCCTTTGGTCAGTATCGAGATAAGTTCGCCGTTGTACACGCCTCGAAAGCCCGATAACCAGAATATAGTTCAGTTTCCAACTACAGCTTGTGCTGAGGAGCGAACATTGAGAGATCGCATCTCGAGGCATGCGTAACAGAATTCGGTGTTCAACAAGTCAAGTCATTATTATATTGTATAGCGCTTTTCACAACACACATAGTTTCAAAGCAGCTTTACAGAAAATCATGCTTTAAAAAAAAATTAAACTGTAAAATCTATAAAGTCTTAGAGTGATCATTGTGTAGTTTGATTAAATATTATTGTAAATTGTGTATAAAAATGTAATAATTAAATAATAATTGTATTTAGAAACTCTGTAAGCAAGCTGAAAGTGACTGTGGCAAGGAACATTAAACTCCATAAGATGTTGGTTAATGGAGAAAAATAACCTTGGGAGAAACCAGGCTCACTGTGGGGGTCAGTTACCCTCTGGCTAACCAGCATGAATATAATGTCAATATTAGTTATTTATATGCAGTGCAGGTCTTGGTTTAAGATTAGTAAACTAAGTAAGTGTTAAGGTCCAGTGTTTAAAAAAAATGTTTTTTATGAACTGTAGGATTAATGACTAATGTCTTTGAAGTCAATCCTGGATTAACTGCAGAAGTTCACATAGATGCATTGTCCTTTGTTAGTTGGCTGACGAAGGCTTTTGTTGGCAATTAAATGATAGTCTATGTATTCCATTTCAAGAGTGCAGTCCATCAATAGACAAAGGTGATGCAGGCAGAGATCGATGAGGTGCATTGCAGTTCAACCGGCAGGTCATTTCGGTGAGGTTCGGTGGGGTCCATCCTAAGTCCAAGGTTCAGGCAGTGGCATATGAAGTATCCAATGCCTTACAGTTGGAGTTGGCATCAGTTCATCCTCTGAAGTCCATTGTAAAAGCCTGAAGTGATGACTGGCTAGCACCGGCTGCATTTAGTCATCATCACTCAGAGACACATAGCAGTGGAGTCCGACATCAAGCAGGAACGGAGCTGGATCTGGCCAGCTCTGGTAACCTCGGGATATGAATCCTGATGTTGAGACATGGAAACAAATAGAATAATATTAGCGTAGATGTCATAAAATTTTATGCAGAGTTATAGATCATGATAGATGGTTCTGGTTCTGGCAGAACTAACTAAAGCAGCCTAATTGTGAGTTGATGGATAAATTAGGTCTATGCCTGGCTAAATAGATGAGTCTTTAGTCTAGACTTAAACTGAGTGAGTGTGTCTGTATCTCGAACAGTGTTAGGGAGACTATTCCATAGTTTAGGAGCCAAATAGGAAAAGGATCTACCTCCTTTGGTGGATTTTGATATTCTAGAATATGAACATAAAATGAATATGAAATTTAACCGGTAGCCAATGTAACGACGATAAAATGGGGCTAATATGATCATATTTCTTGGTTTTAGTCAGCACTCTTGCAGCAGCATTTTGAACCAATTGAAGTTTATTTATTGAACTTGCTGGACATCCTCCCAGTAATGCATTACAATAATCTAGTCTTGAGATCATGAACGCATTAATTTGTTTTTCGGCATCAGCAACATAGAGCATGTGTTGTAACTTAGCAATATTTCTGAGGTGGAAGAATGCTGTTCAGATTGTTATCAAATATAACACCCAAGTTCTTCGCTGTAGAAGACGACGTAACAGTACATCCATCGAGAGTCAAATTATATTTTAGCAGCTTATTTTTTTGAGGTTTTTGGCCCAATAATTAGTACCTCTGTTTTCTTGGAATTGAGTAGAAGGAAATTTCTGGCCATCCAATCTTTGATTTAATTGATACACTCTACTAATTTGGAGAATTTGGAATTTTCTTTGGGTTTAGAAGAAATATAAAGTTGGGTATCGTCGGCATAACAGTGGAAACTTATTCCATGATTCCTGATAATATCTCCCAGGGGAAGCATGTATAAGGAAATAGCAGAGGCCCTAAAACTGATCCCTGTGGCACTCCATACTTAACTTTTGTTTAATTTGACAATTCCACATTTACACATACAAAGTGGTAGCGGTCTGCTAAACAGGACCTAAACCATGCTAATGCAAGTCCACTAATGCCAACATAATTCTCCAGCCTATTCAAGAGAATGTTGTGATCTATCGTGTTGAAGGCAGCACTAAGATCTAAAAGCACTAGAAGAGAAATGTAGCCGTGATCAGATGACAAGAGCAAGTCATTTGTAACTCTGATAAATGCAGTCTCTGTACTGTGATGGGGCCTAAATCCTAACTGAAATTGTTCATATATACCATTTCTCTGTAGAAATGAACATAGTTGGGAGGACACTACATTTTCTAGTATTTTCGACATAAATGGTAGATTTGAAATCTGTAATTAATCAATTCTCCAGGATCAAGCTGTGGCTTCTTAATAAGTGGTTTGAAAACTGCCATTTTAAAGTTTCTTGGGACATGTCCCAATAGCGAGGAGTTAATAATATTAAGAAGAGGTTCTGAGATTACAGGGAATACCTCTTTTTAGAGCTTAGTTTGTATTGGATCTAACATACATGTTGTGGCTTTTTAATTTTTGATAAGTTTTGTTAGCTCTTCACAACAGTGAAATTGCTCATGTGGAAAATTATGAGACACTGTTTTCTGAGGTGCTGTGACAGTTGATTGCATAGTTCCAATTTTATTTCTGATTATTTCAATTTTATCAGTAAAGAAATTCATGAAGTCATTACTATTGTGATGCGACGGAATATCTGGTTCAGTCGATGCTTTATTCCTAACCAATATAGCCACAGTACTGAATAAACAGCTAGGATTGTTGTGGTTATTTTCTATGAGTTTGCTAAAATATGCTGACCTGGCAGCTTTTAGTGCCTGTCTGTAGCTACAGACACTATCCTTCCATGCACTGCGAAATACCTATAATTTTGTATTCTTCCACTTGCGCTCCATTTTCCTAGCTGCTCTCTTGAGAGCATGAGTGTGATCATTGTACCATGGTGTGGGGCTTTTTTCTTGAATTTTCTTTATTCGAAGGGGGGTGACACTATCAAGAGTGCTAGAGAAGACTGTGTTTATATTTTCTGTTATTACATCAAATTCTTCTAGACTTTTTGGCTTACTGAGTATGTGAAAAAATTCTGGAAGATTGTTAGTGAAGCTATCTTTAGTGATCGAAAGAATAGTTCTACCTGAAGCATAGCGTGGTGTAGATTGAGTGACATTAGCTGATCACAGCAAACAAGAGACGAGGTAATGATCTGAGATGTCATCGCTCTGCAGTAGAATTTCTATAGTACGAACATCAACTCCATATGACAGAATTAAATCTAGCATATGATTATGACGATGAGTTGGTACTGTCACTTTTTGTCTGACTTCAAGAGAGTTGAGAATATCGATAAATGCTAATCCCAATGTGTTATTTACATTATCTATGTGAATGTTGAAGTCACCAACAATTAAAGCTCTATCTACATTAACTACTAGATCTGATTAAATCTGAGTACCGCCCGGGTGATCTATATATTGTATATTTTTTATTTATATCTGATGGTGTCACATTAAGCATTATTAGTCCAAAAGACTTAAACTTATATCCTGTTCTCTGAGTAACACCAAAAACTTCACTGTAAATTGTAGCAACACCTCCTCCTCGACCCTTCAGGCGAGGCTCATGTTTATAACAATAACCTGAGGGAGTAGATTCATTTAAACTAAAACTAATATATTCATCCAGTTTAAGCCAGGTTTCAGTCAGACAGAGTGCATCCAAACTATGATCTGTAATAATTTCATTTACAACTAGTGTTTTGGTAGAAAGAGATCTAATGTTTAGTAGTCCTACCTTTATATGATGTTTATTAGTTTTACCTTAATCAAATTTTTTCTAAATGATTTAGTGAGGGGTTTGTGTTTGGTAGTTTGGGAAACAGACAGTCTCTAGGTGATACAGTCTCTATGTGACCTGTGTGATGTCTCAAGGCGGTTAGCAGATGTTCGGATTAGCCAGTTTGTCTGCTTCCTGACCTGGGCCCCAATTAGTTAAATACTATCACTATTAAGACTATGAGCCAAATTACTAGAGAGGAGAGCGACACATTCCCCGGAGTTTGGTCTACCCCAAAAACTCTTCCAATTGTCTATAAATCCTATGCTATTCTCTGGACACCACTCAGACATCCAGCCATTCAGTGACACTAATCTACTATAAACCTTGTCACCACGATGAGCAGGGAGGGGGCCAGAGCATATTTCAGTGTCTGACATAATTTTTGCAAGTTCTCACACCTCTTTAACATTATCTTTAGTGATCTCCGACTGGCGAAGCCGGACATCATTAGTGCCGACATGAATAACAATTTTAGAAAATCTACATTTAGCATTAGCCAGCACTTTTTTTGACACAATTTTATCTGATGTCAGATGCCCGGGCCCCCGAAATGCATTTAACAATGCTGGCTGGAGTCTCTATTTCCATGTTCCTTACAATAGAATCACCAATTATTAAGGATCTTTAAACATGATTCTCAGTGGGTGCATCACTGTGTGGGAGAATCGATTGGAAACCCTAACAGAAATGGGAGAGTGGTGTCACTTTGCTGAGTGAGTATGCCGCCGAGACGTCACCCAAATGCCCTGCTGCGGGGGCTCTTCAGCCGGAACCAAAGTGTGTGTTGCTCGCTGTTCTACCCGCATCTGAAACAGTATCTACCGGCTTCTCTTTCTCACTGACCTCCACTAGCGTTCGGATGCGTGTCGCTAACTCATTAACCTTCTCCGTCAGCCTGACTAATTCCTTACATTTATCACATGTAAACCCCTCACTGCTGATGGAAGAAGCTACAGTAAACATGTGGCATGCAATGCAGGAAGAAATAACATGAGCATATGCCATGACTTACCGCAATTGTTTGTTGTTGTTGTTATGGTTGTTCTTGAGTGGCGAGGGTTTGATATCGATGTGGTTCGATGTGGTTCCTGATCAGTAGATGTTTGAGATTTATGCAATAATCTGTGTAAAACACAGTGGAGAAAACGAATGCACGCAGCCGAGACGCGAGATGTAGACAAGTGGGAAAAGAAAAAAAGGAGAGGAAACGGGTGCATGCTGTAAAATACACGCAGTTGAAACACTAGAAAAGTGGAAAAACCCGAAGCATGTAGTAAAATGGCAAAGGGTAAAACGATGAATGTATAAGAATAAGAATAAGCAATGCTAAGCAGGCTAGCAAGCTACAAACACTCATGCAGCATGCCGGCAGCAACCGGAACAAGCCCAAGTGTACACAAAACACACAGTCACAAGCACCACACACTGTCCCCCCATAGGAATGCTGGGGCCATTGTGGCTGACCAGCTTGTTCCCAATATCCCCCATGTTCACAGACTCCTGCTCAAAATGCCTGGGAAAAGGTTTTATCAATGAATGTCCCTGCTGTGCACACACTTCAGGTTGGATTTTATTCATACCTAGATACAATAGGGGAATTCTCCCTACAACCTCCCACGTTTAACATGTCAGGGAAGATGTTTTATTCCATGAGCATCCCTGCTGTATACACACTTCAGGGCGACTTTTATACATGCCTAGATATAATAAAGGCAATTCTCCCTACATTCTTCCTCATTCAACATGCCAGGGAAGGTGTTTTATTTCATGAGCGTCCCTGCTGTAGACAATTCAGGGCATTTGTTATGCATGCCTGGATATAATACAGGCAAAACTTTATTTACTCTCATTCAATAAGCCACAGTAGCAAAGGCACAGGGGTCTCCCTCTGCTGTTCTGCTGATTCTAGAACAGTCGCCAAAAGAAAACAAAGAGCACCATCTAGTAGTTACACGTTGCGCTTCAGGAGAAAGCCATGCGTAAATTCCTCTGTCTGCCCGTCTAGTGGCTTGGCAGCAGTTGCAAAACGTTTCGAAATGGGTAATTCGACTGATAGAGTATGGTTATATCACAGCAGCTTGCTTCCCATTCTGGATTTGAGTCGTTTGAATTTCACTCTAATGAAATGTCAATTCATATTGTTGACTGACGCAGAAACAAATAATGTCACAAGTACAGCCGGGGGACTGGTTTGTGACAATAGATTTGAAGAATGCTTATTTCCATATTCAGATTGCGCCGAAGCACAGGCACTTTCTCAGATTCGCTTTTGAGGGCAGAGCGAACCAATTTTGCATCCTTCCGTTCAGACTTACTCTGGCACCACGCACTTTCACTTATTGCATGTACACCCTTGAGGTTTCAAGGCATCTGCATTTTGAATTATCTCAATGATTAATTGGTATTAGCTCATTCAGACAGTCTGGCTGCACAACACCGAGATGTCGTTCTCAGTCATTTGAGCAATCTAGGGCTGCAAGTGAATCTAGACAAGAGCGTCCTGTTGCCAACACAACAGACTATGTTTCTAGGTATGGAGCTAGACTCGATGCAGGTGCGCCTGTCTCCAGCTCACGTTCTGTCATTATGGCAGTATCTAGTGATGTATAGAGTGGGCCGTGTTCTCCCTGTGAGAACATTTCACAGGCTTTTGGGACTCATGATCGTGGCATCTGCTGTCATTCTCCAGGGCTTGTTGCATGCAGGACCTTTTTCAGTGCTAGATGAAATCCACAAATGGACTTCAACCACTGAGGCATATCCTATGTCCCTTCAGAGTGATGTGTGGGTGCTACCAGGCTCTGCTGCCATGGAAACGGACCCGCTTTCTGATATCGGGCGTTCCGTTAGGACATGTATGTTGCCGCTAAGTGGTAACGACAGACGCCTCCTCCGTGGGTTGGAGCGCTATATACACCAGCAGCTGGATTGACACATACACTGTCTGGAGATGTTCACGGTGCTGTTTGTGCCATGCTGAGACTGGCACATTGCATCCTTCTGTGGGCACAGAACAAGGTACTGTCTACGAGCCATACAAGTTCCAGGCCGGTTGAATTTAGGGGCAGATCTCCTGTCCAGATAGGGTCTGATACCTGGAAAATGGACATCACATCTGCAGACTGTGAAACAAATCTGAGGAGGTTCGGCAGAGTAGAAGTGGACCTGTTCGCTTTGAGCGAGACGTCACACTGTCCCCTCTGGTTTTCTCTCTCGCCCCTAGCACTGCTGGGCATCGATGCTCATTTATGGAAGTTAGGGGTGTGGCCCCTCAACGGGGCACTCTTTTGAATGATGGTTTATCCCCTGCTGTGGTTGATACCATTCCAAATGCTAGAGCTCCATCAACAAGGAGGCTATATACGTTTAAGTGGCGTATTTTCGCTTCTTGGTATACAGCGCAAAATTAAAATACAGTTCACTGCCCTGTTGGTACAGTGCTAGAATTTTTGCAGAAGCGTTTCTGGGCCGGGCTTACCCCAGCAACGCTTAAAATCTATGTTGCCACTATAGTGGCTGAACATGCGCTTATCAGTGGAGTCTCTGTTGGTAGATGTTCTTTTGTATCTCGTTTTATGCACAGGATATGCAGGCTTAGACCTTTTCATCTCGTCCATGTCCCTTTATGGGATTTATCTGTTGTGTTAGAGGCACTCTCGGGTGTCCCGTTCAAGCCCTTGACAACAGTTATTGGTACGTTTTTGACTCTTACACGGCCCTGCTTTTGGCATTGGCATTGTTTTAGAGAGTCTGTGATTTGCATGCCCTGTCGATCAATCTCCTATGGATGGATTTTATGCCAGGGTGTTCAAAGGTTGTGTTAAGACCTTGTTTGGGCTATTTGCCCAAGGTTATTTCTACATAATTTCACTTGCAGACCATTATTTTACAGTCCTTACAGATTTAGCTTGCTGTATGCTTGCCACATGGGCTTAGACAGTTGGCAGCTAATGTTCGCATGGCGTGAATTTATATCGTTCCCATAGCTTTCATACGCAGCACGTGTTCCTACAAATGGTTACATTGGTAACCTTGGTTCCCTGAGTGGGAACGAGATGCTGGGTAGCTGGCCATACTCTCTAGTAACTGCATAGGCTCGAGCCTTCTTGCAGAAAATCTGACTCTATGGCGCGAAAGCGAGCGCCTTTATGGAGCCCGTGACATAGCTCCCTAGGGGCGTCACTTAAGTGCCATCAGACAATAAATTGCCATGATTGTATAAGGGCTTCAGACCACGTGATACTCGGACGGTGTCCCATAGTGTTCATAAGCAGCGTCTCAGTCCCACTCAGGGAACCAAGGTTACGTACATAACCGAGACATTTTCTCCACATATGTTTGCAAATTTTGGGATATTGCATAAAAAATGCTGGATGAAATCACAAAGATGTTTTGCATACAAAATGTATATGCTCGCTTCAGGTGGATAAAAACATTTTTTTTCTCCCCTTTTCTCCCCAATTTGGAATGCCCAATTCCCAAGTCCTCGTGGTGGCGTAGTGACTCGCCTCAATCCGGGTGGCGGAGGACGAATCTCAGTTACCTCCATGTCAATCCGCGCATCTTATCACGTGGCTTGTTGAGCGCGTTACAGCAGAGATATAGTGTGCTGGAGGCTTCACGCTATTCTCCACGGCATCCACATACAACTCACCACGTGCCCCACCGAGAGCGAGAACCACATAATAGTGTAACCACGAGGAGGTTAACCCATGTGACTCTACCCTCCCTAGCAACCGGGCCAATTTGGTTGCTTAGGAGACCTGGCTGGAGTCACTCAGCATGCCCTGGATTCAAACTCGCAACTCCAGGGGTGGTAGTCAGTGTCATTGCTCGCTGAACTACCCAGGTCCCAAAACATTTTATTTTTAAATTTCATGAAAAAATATATATCATGCATCATGCTTTCACTCCCAGGTATCTTCTGGTTTGTCAAGAGTAATTCATTATATTAAATAAAAGAGCCAGAGTGGCTTTAACTTTTATTTTGATTTCTATTTTGCATCGGTTTCCCCAGGAGTAATGATGTTGTTCTCTTCAACACATAGAATGGAACGCTGCTTTTTTTTTCTTTTCTTTTTTTTTTCTTTTTTTTTTTTTTACACATGAATTAAATTTGTAACTTAGATGGAAACATGACTCATGTGGTCTTAGTATTCGTATGTATTCTTTAGGGATAGGTTAAGATGATCGACTAGTAATTCAACAAGTCGATTAGTAAGATTGAGTAGATTATTCTAGATTTTTATGTTGTTGTTTGGAAAGATACTAATACATACAATATCAATGTTATGGAGAGCTTCTAAACAGCTTTCAACCAACAAAGAATTAGGACAGAGGATTTGTAATGATTTGCAAGTTTCTAAATAAGGTTGGAACTGGAATGCCCAAAACCTTTGCTAGTGTACTGCCACAATTTTAGAAGCTGTCCATACATTGATATTGTACATTTAAGTGTCTAGCCAAATCTAAAGAAAAAAATCATTAAAATTCACATACAAATGCTTAAATACTTATGAGATAACATAGGAAATCAACATGTAATACACAAAGTAGCACTTCACTCATTTCTCATGCTATATTAGCCGTGTTTAACCACCAATAACATGGCACATGTTGCTGCATAAACAAACTGTGATCTTAATCGCCAAAACAATCTCCCAAAACAACTGTGACAACAGGTAACAAAGGCATGCCATTAATTTCTTGGAAATGACTCCTTTGATTGTCTTTGGAACCACAGGATTCCAACAACAAACAAGGAATGCTGGGAAGTGCTTTCCTTTGTTTCATCTTTGGGAGGATAATAAGATTATGTGCGTTCCTGGCAAATCTACCACCTCAGAAGATAAGGCCAATTACTGTGTTGTCTGCGACGGTAGACAAGTAACAGGGAATAAGATGACTTATGCGCATCTTACGTGATGGTGGAAGGTCAAGTTGATTTAGTCAACAATAACAATTTCTTAGCGAAAAGTGTTTACCATTTGTTTATTTGGTGGGTGTTGACAAAGCCTCTTAGTACAGCAAAGGTTAACAAAACACACACACACACACACACACACACACTTTTGTTAAGTTTGAGATCTAGAAATGAAAGACTACAAGCCACAAAGCTGACTAAAGTGACACCTGAAAAAACACAAAGCCACATTATCGCATTAAAGGATTACAGCAAACTTAACCATCCTGTCTGGGAAGCTAAGAAGTGGGCTGAGATAAAGGCACAAGGAAACTGCAGTGCTTTGGGCACTAATACTTTTAAATATGTTAGTTAACACATATGCAGTATACCATAGATACTGTACATGTAGACTTATAAACCATGTAACTTTACAAACAAGGCCTAATAATATTCCAACTGGATATTTAATGGGCATTTCAAATATCCTATGTGATAGCATTTGTAGTAAAGTCCAGTCTTGTCTAGTATAAACACATTTTTTACATTTGGATAGACACCGGTACACACAATCGCATTTGAGACCAAATTTCGCGCCATGCGAGTAAAAATTTATGTGATTAGCCAGGGGCTGGTAAATGTATAGAATGCACTCACAAGTGATTAAGTTGTGAAGTGGTGAAGAAGTACAGCAATGAGATCCTTTTACTGAGTGTTGAGAGTAAAAGTTTGATTTGACTCGTTCCATGTAATGTGTGTCCAAAGACGAGATTTAGGCAATCCATTTGTCAGTGAATAATGTCTATTTAATACCCTTTCTGTTATTTACAGTGAATTGATAATCAAAAACTAAACAAAAAATAAACATTTAATTCTAATTCTGAATAGCACAGATAAGGTAAACAAGCCATTCGAGTCCTCTCTCTTTAATTTGTGCTCATTTACAGACACATTTTACAGAAGTGGTGGTTCAACGGTATGTCGTGTGTACTGGATACAGATGCCTTTAAAAAAAATTATAATAATAAAAAAGTCCAATCTCCATGATGCGTATCGTCACATTTTTGAACCACAATGAATCGTGCCATGATACACTGTAACACACCTAATCAAAATCGAATCGGGAAATCTGTGTCAAAATCTAGCTCTAAAGAAAACATATCGGTTACATATGTAACCTCAGTTCCCTGAGACGAAGGGAACGAGACATTGCGTAAGGACACTATGGGGAGTGTCCTTCTATCCGACCTAGTTGAAACCTTTCTACAATAATGGCAATTCTAAAATAGGCTATGGTGTTTAAGCCGCGCCCTTTTAGGTGCGAAGATGTCCGGTATAAAACAGGTGCACAAACACCATTCCTTAGAATTTTCTGACTGAGGGACAAGAGTGCATCGCTCGCACCTCAAAGAACTCTGAGTCTGTAGTGCGGCCAGCTTATGCAATGTCTCGTTCCCTTCATCTCAGGGAACCAAGGTTACATACGTAACCGAGACGTTCCATTATGACTCAGTATGTTCCATTACGACTCAGGAAACATGATGCCCCAGTCCCACAGGACAGCAACCGACATGAGTATGCCGCAAGTGAATGACCCTCAAGATAGGTCAGGAGAGGAACACTCAGAATGGATATATGAAATATAGTCATATAGTATGAATTAACCCCTTCACGAACCCAGTCGGGAAGGAAGTTTATTTGTAATGAAAGTGCCTGTGATTTTTGGGAAATACAACGGTTTTACAGAGGCAGTTGTGTAAAAATTCAGGGAGCCCATACTTAAAAAGAGGGGCATAATTATATGTTTGGCCAGTGAAATAGCAAGCACTCTAGACAGAGTCTAGATGACTTGCTATGAGAGAGATGTTATGTCTATGAAGTAAAACCATGCAAATTTGTTTTGAGAAGACCATCCTTCTGCAAAACATATGTCTTGTAAGGACACACCGTGCATCCATGCCCATGAAGAGGCCATGCCTATAGTTGAGTGTGCTTTAACACCAATTGGGCAATTCGCACCCTGCAACTCGTAAGCCAGGGCGATCGCATCAACAATTCAGTTCGACATTCCTTTCGTGCATCCTCCATAGCACACAAAGAACTGGTCAGACAGCCTGAATTGGCAGGTGCAGTCAATGTATGTGTGTAGCGCTCGCAAAGGGCATAACAATTGCAAGGACTGTTCCTCATCCAAATTAAATGGAGGAGGAAAAATGCTTGAAGGTGAACCACCTGCGCTCTGAAGGGTGTGGTTAGTACCTTAGGCACATAGCCTTTTCTGGGTTTGATAGTGGTTTTTGAAAGTCCCGGACCAAAATCTAGACATGAATTGACAACTGGCAGTGCTTGCAAATCACTTACCCGTTTTACTGAGGCCAAAGCCAGCAGTAATGCGGTCTTAAGAGAAAGCACACACAATTCAACATAGTCCAGAAGCTTGAAGTGAGGCCCCGCGAGCACTTTTAGGACCAAAGTTAGGTCCCACGTCGGGACTGTGGCCGGGCAAGGGGCTATTCTGTCCGAAGACGCTCCGGTGTTACGAGCCGAAATACACAATCTTCTTGCAAAGAATGTGATAGAAGTTGTTGTAGATGAATTAATAAGCCTGCTGTCCCACTGTGCGAATATGTGGCAATTCCTCATGGGCGTGTCAGATTGGATGTTTAAAACTATCGAGCACAGTCAAATGATTCAGTTTGTATGCCGGCCACCTCGCTTCACCAGCGCTTTGCAATCTGTGGTTCGACCACAGGATGTGCCAGTGTTGCAAAGCGATTGAGACTGCCCTAGACTGTGACAGACACAGCGGGATTTACAGCCAAAAGTAAAGTTGAAAGGGAATTATCAGCCAAAGCTTGGTCATCTCCATTTATGACCTCATTATGGCAAGATAAGAACTCCTGCACAAACTTGACTCCAAACCCGACTGGGATTCATAACAACTCCCTTCTGCATTACTGACACAATCAATAACCTAGTCTGAGCATGCTAAATTATTACCACAGGGGACTAGAAGAAACACAAATTTGGCCCGCAAAGGACTACAAACTGGCCCACAGGATGATTTGAGAAAAAAAAAAAGACTTAAAAACACTCATGTTGATTTAGCATATTACATCTGTATGATGACATTTTTTAGCTACAGCAGGGCAGATAAACATTTTAATTTGCTGTGTTACATGGATGTTATAACTTGCATAATCATTGGAAATTCTTTTAATTATGCATGAAATCTTAGACGGTTTATTTAAGCTAAAGCTATCCAGCTCAGGGCAGTGATACTGTTGCTTGATTCTCTACAACTAATTCATGTAACCTCTGGTTAATGAAATTATTAAATTCCATGTTCACCCTTTTATATTACCCCAGTAGTAATTAAAGCAGCATAGAGTTTATTTTGGACTTAAGGTGTTTCCTGCTCCGCTGATCAGCTTTGCTCCACCAAATGACAAATTAATCTTATGAGCTGGTACTTCTCCAAATGACTCATCAACTCACAAATTATCGGTTTGAATCAGTCTGACGAATCCTTTAGTGAAATGAACTGAAACAGCAGCTGAATTATGTCTGACAGACTTAATAAAACTGTAAGTCTTTGATCTCTGTCATGGCAAAATGAAACAAGAACTGTTTGTTATCCACCTTTTCCACAGGCAACGAAATTACCCATTATGCTTAGCATGTTCTTCCAATATGGATGCAACAGACTTCCACTTAGCAACTTCCCATTACCAAGCACTATAATATCACTAACAATAGTCAAAAATGGAAGAACAGTCTGTGTTTACTTAACGTAAATCTCTTTCTCACTAATGTCTGCATATGGACATTAGGTTTCAACGGCAATCACGAATAGATGAGAACACAATCACACACACATTTGCATGGTAAAGTTACTGGACTCTAGCGCTCGCTGCACGCACCCTGTATGTGTGTGTCTGTGTGTGTGTGTGTGTGTGTAAAAGAGAGAGAGACACAGACATACAGCATGCAAAGAGAGAGAGAATCCACGAATATGATGCGCTAGATTTCATTGCGTTTCTTGTTGAGCACTTCAATATGAAAACACCAAATCACGGACATTTAGGGAATCTAGAAATCTGACCGGATGCTTTATTAAGGTTCGAAAAAGAGGACATGTCCATGAAAAGATGGTGTATGGTCATCAAAGGTTCCATTTAAAAATCTTCCGATTTATGGCATTATTTCTGCATTAACAAGTGCCGCCTTCTCACGCGCTCTGCCAACAACAACTCTGTCTCTCCCTCATTCACATACACTCACAGAGTGACATGAGATATGAACCTCGTAAAGATGATTAATAAAAAAACAACAAGGAGTTTGGTTTAAATGTTTTTCATCTTTGTTATCTTCCAAAATGATGGACATCATTTGTAATTATCTGTCATTTTTTTTAAGATAGGCAAGGTACAGAGAATTAGCTTAATGCAACCTCTGTTTATTACATCTGGTTTGACTTGAAATGTTTCAGCATTGGCAGCTTTTGTCAGGGATTATTGTTGTGACATTAATTTTACAGTAGTTTTTAAGCCACCTATAGTTGTAATAACACCCTATAACAGTGCATATTCATCCAGAGTCTCCACTGCTCACAATCACCAGTAACGTTAGTCTAGCTGATAACAACAACTACCCATGGAGAAGTCAGGAAAAAGGTGGGTACAGTTGAAGTCAGAAGTTTACATACACTTAGGCTGAAGTCATTAAAACTTATTTTTTAACCACTCCACAGATTTCATATTATCAAACTATAGTTTTGGCAAGTCGTTTAGGACATCTACCTTGTGCATGACACAAGTAGTTTTTCCAACAATTGTTTACAGACAGATTGTTTCACATTTAATTGACTATATCACAATTCCAGTGGGGCAGAAGTTTACATACACTAAGTTAACTGTTCCTTTAAGCAGCTTGGAAAATTCCAGAAAATAATGTCAAGCCTTTAGGCAATTAGCCATTTAGCTTCTGATAGACTAATTGGCTAATTGGAGTCAATTGGAGGTGTACCTATGGATGTATTTTAAGGCCTACCTTCAAACTCTGTGCCCATTTGCTTGACATCATGGGAAAATCAAAAGAAATCAGCCAAGACCTCAGAAAAAATAAATTGTGGACCTCCACAAGTCTGGTCCTCAGGAGCAATTTCCAAATGCCTGAAGGTACCACGTTCATCTGTATAAAAAATAGTATGCAAGTATAACACCATGGGACCACAGTCCTATATTGACATAACCTGAAAGGCTTTTCAGCAAGGAAGAAGCCACTGCTCCAAAACTGCCACAAAAAAAGCCAGACTACAGTTTGTAAGTGCACATGGGGACAAAGATCTTACTTTTTGGAGAAATAACCTCTGGTCTGATAAAACTGAACTGTTTGGTCATAATGACCAATGTTATGTTTGGAGGAAAAAGGGTGAGGCTTGCAAGCCGAAGAACATCATCCCAACCGTGAAGCATGGGAGTGGCAGCATCATGTTGTGGGGGTGCTTTGCTGCAGGAGGGACTGGTGCACTTCATAAAATAGATGGCATCATGAGGAAGAAAAATGATGTGGATATATTGAAGCAACATCTCAAGACATCAGCCAGGAAGTTAAAGCTTGGTCGCAAATGGTTCTTCTAAATGGACAACACTTAGCATACCTCCAAAGTTGTGGCAAAATGGCTTTAAGGACAACAAAGTCAAGGTATTGGAGTGGCCATCACAAAGCCATGGCCTCAATCCGATAGAAAATTTCCAGCAACTTATTGTGAAAAGCTTGTGGAAGGCTACCTAAAAGGTCTGACCCAAGTTAAACAATTTAAAGGCAATGCTACCAAATACTAACAAAGTGTATGTAAACTTCTGACCCACTGGGAATGTGATGAAAGAAATAAAAGCTGAAATAAATCATTCTCTCTACTATTATTCTGACATTTCACATTCTTAAAATAAAGTAGTGATCCTAACTGGCCTAAGACAGGGAATGTTTTCTATGATTAAATGTCAGGAATTGTATAAAAATGAGTCTAAATGTATTTGGCTAAGGTGTATGTAAACTTCTGACTTCAACTGTGTGTATATATATATATATATATATATATATATATATATATATATATATATATATATATATATATTTCAGCAATATCACACGAGCAAGAGTGTGATATGGCCCTACATCAGCCTGTGGCCTCGTGCCTGCGGCCGAATCACAGCAGTGCTGATTTAGGGCCATACAGCACAATTGCGAGTGTGATATTGCTTATATACAACAGTTCAATGAACAAGTACATTAAAAAAATTAGGAAAAACTGAGTAAGGTCATAAAAAACACATTTGTGCATGGAACTACTTTCTTACGCCACGGATCAGAATCTGCCATCGCTGGTTCAAAACAAATGATGTGTCCAAGCCTCACAAAAAGGCTAGTCCAATCTGGCTCTCGACCTAAAATGAGTTTGACACCCCTGACCTACACAATAACTATATGCTCCTATATTCAATATATATACAATATTCACTACTATTTAAGCACTATACACTCCTTAATACCCACTATACACTCCTATATACAAACTGTACACTTTTATATACACACCATTGCTCTTTGATATATACGCTATATGCTCCTAAATATACACTATACACTCCTTTTTACAGCATACAACTATATATGCACTATATGCTCCTTAATACATACAATATGCTCCTATATACCCATTATACATTTGAAAATGCACACTATATGCTCCTATACCAGCAGAATATACTTCAATGCACATTATACTCTCATGAATACACAGAACAGGACGTAATACACATGTTCTGAAATTAGGATTGTTTTCACAATTTTGAATCCTGAAAAAAAGAGATGCTTCTAGAAATGCTTTTCACCGTCCGTCGGGTCTGACTGACCGTTTTGGGATTCCCTAATGCGGAAGCCTTTGGCAATTGCCTGCTCTGCCTATAGCCTCGTGCCTGCAGCTGAATCACAGCAGTGCTGATGTAGGGCCATATCGCACTCTTGCTCGTGTGATATTGCTTAAATTAACAGTTTAAAATTCTGGATCAGAATCAGTGTGTAAAAAAGCATGTCATGTCAACCATACATCACACACAAACACACAGAGCCTCAAACATCTCTCCAAGCTACAGCTAATTGCATCTAGTAAGTGCTTGCTGACCATCTGTGCGGTATGACTGAGCTGGGATGTTTTGTTTTTAGCAGAGAAATAGAGAAATAGATGCAGCGAGGAAAGTCCAGAGGCATTACTGTGTTTGATGGGACACAAGCAGCACCACATGAGCGTCTGAAATTCACAGCTTAAAGAGGATTTATTCTGACTAGAGACATTTACAAGACATCAACGCCTCTAGAAACAGAGACAGACACAGAACACACAAATATACCAGGCAGAGATACAGATTGAAAAATTGTGTTTAGGCTATTATGACTATTTCCTCACCAGGTGCAACATGGAGTTGACATGGTTCGAGTGTTAGGGCTAAACGAAACTGACAAACACAGACTCCAACACACACGGACACGCATACACACATACACAAACAGCAAAGGCCCAGATGGTTTGATGTGGGAGAGTGATTAAATTTGGGTTTTATGCATGTGTGAGGGATACATGCTGTATTTTTGTTTTGTTAAAATGGGAGGGGTGTGATAGCTTAGATGAAAGGAAGTTTAAAAGCAGGAAAATCCACAATTTCCACAATTCCCAATAAACATGCACAGGTGTGCATACACACACACAATCTATTGCTCATCCAGTACACATAACAGATGTAGTGCGTGTGCATCTGTGTGCACAGGCACAGGTAAAAGGAACGATATTCTGTCGAGTAACGCCAGCTCGCCTCTGAACAAGCCTGTCAGGCATTCATAATGCAAAAGGCTAAAAATACATCAGAGGTTCACCCACACACACACACAGCATCTGGAATTCTCATCCTACGATCAGAGCAAACCAAACAACCCTGAGCTAACAACAAGCTTTTTTATCATTAAGCATCAAACAAGCTTATAGTTCTAAATGTTCTTTATCAGAACGTAATAACTAGCTTTTCAAAATGGATAGTTCCAGTTTCCTGTGGGAGATACACCTGTTAAATATATCAATTGAAAAAATGATGAAAAATGTTGATGCCGAACAGATCAAATATTAAAATAGTTATTAATTGATCAAGTTGTTTCATTGCAATGGACATTACAGGCCCACCATTACTTTAGACATTGTTAGATCAAAAAGGAACTTTAAATACTTTTTTAGAAGTTTTTGAATCACTTTCATCCATAAAAATTGGTATACTGTGAAATCGCTATCGACAAAAAATGTCAAGATAAATCTTTGAAATCAATCAAAATAAGATTAAATAAAAATTAAATCAATAAATAAATCTTTGCTTATATTGCCCAACCCTAGTCCCAGTCCTTGATGCTGATCAGTCACTACAGAGTTCCAAACGCAGAAAAAGGAAATAGATTCTCCCCAAAATTTTCAATTAATAAATACACACTATACACTACTTTTTACACACTACAGAACTATATAAGAACTATACTCTCCTTTATTCACACAATATTACATTTACATTTAGTAATTTATCCAAAGCAAATGAAAACATAGAGTAGCAAGCAATTTGTAAAACAATATCTGCAGTATTACACTGCTAATTAAGTTTGCAAAGTAGCTAGAGTATTAAAGAAGCTAGCACTGAAGAAATAGACAGATGAGGAAAGATTATTATTATTATTATTATTATTATTATTATTATTATTAAATAGTAGGCCTAAGTGCAGTTAGTGTGGACTGGTTAAGTGCTCGTGGAACAGATGTGTTTTCAGCTGGTTCTTGAATGTTAAGATGGTTTTAGCAGATCGTGTGGAGGTTGGAAGTTCATTCCACCACATAGGAACAGAGAAAGTGAATGATCGTGAAATGGACTTTGTGCTATAAACTAAAAAAAATAATAATAATAATTTAGACTTGAGTTCGGAATGGAATACTACCATATTACTCATATTATTTCTGCCATAGACTTTCTTTCTTCTGTGGAACAGGAACAAAGACATTTTGATGGAGATACGATGTGAATATATCAATGGGGACCAACAATTCCAGCTACAAAAAGAACATAAAGGCAGCATAATTGTAGTCCATCCAATTTGAGTGGTTGAATCTACGTATGTCTTCTGAAGCGATATGATTGGTTTTGTGTCAGAACAGACCAACATGTAAGTTTCTTTTTCACTACAAGGGTATTTCCACATTTGGTTTGTTTCAAAGTTTTGAGCGCGGTTCGCAGGACTTTTTTCTCCATATTCATGCAATGCCAAACATGTTTGGCTCTGACAGGTTCCCATACTCTAGAAATGACAATACATACTCATTTCAGAGTGAGAAGTATATTAAAACTATTTTATACCACAGGACTGTTGAATGCTTGATTCTGATTGGTTGATGGAAATTCTAAGGTGTGCAATTATTTTTCAAGTAAACGCACAGCTATGAAGTAGTTCCAGGTCTTGACCGCATAACGGTTCCATATCACTTTGCTAAATTATTCGTTATTTCAAAGAGCCCTACAGGCTACCACAGCAAAATAATCATATAAACAAAGACATTGGTTAAAATAAATCGGTTAAGAACGTCAAACAATGTCTGTAATATCCTACATTTATTTCAATTTCGGTTGAAAAGCACCCTCGCGCTCTTCGTCTCACCCGCACTTACACACGTTCACATGCATACGCGCGCATACACACACACACACTACCTTGTTACTCCAATGCCGAAAAGCTATTTCTAAAGTGATGTTTTTGAACTAGCAAGGCAGGCTTGAGTTTTATCAATGCTAGATACACTTGATCAATACAACAGTTTCTATATTAGCTGAAATATCTGTGGGAAACACCCTCGCGCTCCCCCTCTCTTAAGCTCTCACACACGTGGACATACATACATTATACGCATTACGCACACACTCGCGAGCGTAAAACAGAGCCGTCATGTCAGCACACACCTGCATCTCAGTGGGGTTGAAAACAGTTGTTAAGGTTTACATCGGAGAAGCTATATACAAAATGGCGACATTCGCTGCTGCTGAGAAGTGCATAAACGTACATCAAGAGATGTTACTTCTGACGAGAGCTGCATCAAAAAAGGTAATCCTAGAAGTGATCTCTCTCAGTTTCTGAGTTTCTCTCTTTCAATCACTCAAAAACAAATTCACACACAAACACACACACAAACGCACTACCTTATTACTCCAGTAAGTGCTCCAGTAAAGCAGAGCAAGCCTTGCAATCCTTCGTTGCCAGTTCTAAAGTGACGTTTTCGAACTAGCAACGAAGGCTCAGACTGTATCAAAGCAAGATGCTGAATCCGTGGCAGAAGAAAGTAGTTCCACTCACAAGAGCATTTTAGGGACGAAAACCAGAAAATGTCTTGAGATAAAACCCTGAACAATGTCTTAAGTAGTGGTAACCGTGGTATAAGTGGAATAATTGACTCCCGTTGAATTATTGAAAAATAATGCTGCACGTTGTGACCGCATTACCACCTTGAGTGTGCATTATTTTTCAATAATATGGTCCGTCGTCAATTATTCCTTATATAAACTCTACACAAACTGAAGATTGGAGAGTTTAACTGGGTGCCTTTAAAAGCCTTGAAAAGCCATGAAAATCGAAAGTTATTATATATTACTATTGTATTCTATGAATGTAACATATTCAAGGCTGTCAGTATTAAACATTAATTGTGATCAATCTTATTGTTTCTTGTTAATACGACTAATCTACCATGATTAAATGTTGAATTTTACCTATAAATACAGCATTTTCATATTAAAAATACAATGCATTTAGTTCTACTGCATTACTTTTCTCTTTCGAAGTATAAAACAAAATGTAATATGTAATATAATATTACGTAATATCAATGCTAAAGATCAATAAAAGAGTTTTACTGAACACAGACACCTGTATTCATGCTGCTTATTCTTTTTTAAAAGCATTAAACATGTTTATCTCATAAGTTAAAGGTGCTATATGTAATATTTTTACTGTACTAAAATGACCATAATATGTCATTAGAGAATTAGGAAACATGCTAAGTTGAAATACTGGCTTCTCAGATAACAATGCTACAGCCAGTATATTCTACTTTGAAGTTTCCATTCCGGGCTGGAATTTCTGTTTATGTTTTGGCCTGTGTGATCCCGCCCACTGCCCACTCACCAATAGTATTTCGACACAACCGGGTTGCCAGATTTGAACAAGTTTGCAGGCAAATAACACTGCATGCTGCAGCCATGGAAGTCAGCAAACAAACTGGATCAGAAATAACAGATTCCACCTGACCTAAAAAGCCTCGCCATCCGTCTAAAAACCACCATGATCAGAGGCATAGTAAAACAAGGATAAATATCGGAGATGCCTTTGGAAGATGGAGACAGCTTGAAGCCCAGAAATCCTTTAAAACGGATGATGAGTTGGCTAATTTGCCTGTCAACATTCTGGCAACCTGCATGAGCTTCGAGTCTGGGGCGGGGCAGACAACTCTCCAATATTTCGAATGGACTGCAGTACCCATTTCAAACGCTTGTTGTCAATCTTACATATAGCACCTTTAATATACAGAAATAATTTTACCAATAACTTTAAATTTAACCCTAATTGTAATTTTTAAAAAAAGAAAAAAAGTGGGCTGTGTTCCACAAACAACACACTGTGTGAATGCAAAATGGACTCCGTTACTCGTAACAGGTAAAGTGGACCAAAAAGAGATCTGAGCCCTCTTTCAAGGTCACAGACAGTGTGACTGCAAAAAGAACTGGGTCCTTTTTCACTCTGTCCACTTTTTGGTCCACTTAAACGGTCTGAGTTTGGTTCTTTTAAAGAGGACTCAAGTGTAAACACACTCATTTGCAGTATCCTAGGCATGACTAATGATTTGAAGTTAAATTACACTTATTCAAGCTTGACGTATACGCTCTACCCATTCACTGGCGCTGTACACACTCTTTGCATGTGTCAAGCTTTGTCTTTAAATAACAAAAACGCAAAGCCGTTTGCATAAAATGGGCTGAATAGCAGACTTTTGTTTAACTACACTGTTAATTCATTAATTCCCATGCTAGCCCTACGTACAACTGTGCTTAAACACAGCTAATCACACAGCACTAAATAAACTCAGAACGAGTGAGTGTGTCTGTTTGATTACTGTGCTCCAAACTAGAAATGACTTCCCGCTGACACCCACAACCACCAAACACCTGCTGTAAACAACTACTGCTGTTCAGACAAATCCGTCAAGCATCCTATATTGACAGCAGCTACTTGCTACTACTCCATCATCTGTGTGGTGGGTGAAAATGCAGCATCGACGCTATACATAGTGCTTGTCAGATGCCAGACATCAGGCCAACAGAAACTGCAGCGCTAATACAAAGTGCTGACGTTGATTGAGCTACTAATATGAGCAAAACGGAAGTAAATGGGACCACCACGAGCGGCTTGTTAATGTGTTGCATCCACTTCAGTGACCATCGTGAATGAGTAATTTGCAACAAATAGCCATCTCACCAGCAGACCACGATAACTCAAGTCACAGTGAGACATTTGGACATTTTCATTTTATTGCAGCTGGTTTCTAACCAGACTCCCAGGAGCACAAGTTGAATTGAACCACTACTTTGCTGTCGATATGCGCAAACAGATCGATTAGATTCTAAAGGACTCTGCAGGGTGCACAAGAGAGACAAATATACTAGATATTCAAGCTGCAAATCGATTTGTTTGCTTTCCATCTCCATACGAGAGGTTCAGTGCTTGGCTTGGTTTGCTCAAAGCATCTACAAAGTGTGCATGATAGGCTTAAATTTGTAAGGGTTGACTTACAAGTCATGAGAAAAAGTAATGCGATATACTGTTTGATTGTATCAGCACAGTCCTAGTAGTAACTATGGTTACCACGGAGTTGTTTAAGAGAATCTGAACAAAAAGAACTAAAGAATTCTATATATTAACAAAGACCATTAACAACCGCAGCTGTCGTGGTCCTTTTCTATTTCAGGAACACATAAGAATGGGTGTGTGTTTCATGCAAAGCTCGCTGAACCTTGCTTTCAGCACGAGAAAAAAAGAAATAGAAAGAAGAAGCGCTCAAATTAGTAAAATATGAGCTCAAAGAGATTGTGAAATCTACAGAAGAGCTTCTACAATGTCAGTGTGCTAGACTGGAATGCTTTGTGTGTAGCAGTGTCAGGCATAAAACCATGTTCAATTTTAACAATAAGAGGAGGATATAAAAGGGAAAAACTTTATAAAGTTTAATATTTTCAAACAAACATTAGATTTTTTCCTTACCTTTACAAGACACTAAGTATATAGTTTGAAAAATGTAGGCCTACTCTTGGATTCAAAATATAAGTATCTTGATGCAGGTTAGGGATGAGTGATACTTGAATATTCACAATATATTTGTAATGATTTAGCTGGGGATCTAAAATAAAGCAACAATGTAAATACTGCAATGATTTTAATGTGCCTTTAATTTGGCTATTAAGCTTCCTAAAGACACAACTGTGTTTAAGTGAATCAAATAAAGTCTCTAATTCAACCATTTCTTTGTGTCGCACAAATGTTTATGGGGTCGTGTGGGATTTTAAAATGTTTTAGTCAAAATATGTGTAGATAAATATTGCCGTATCTTATTATATATTACTGGTGCCTATAAGTGAAAATTATTAATTATCAAACTTCTTTGAGTTAATTTAATGAAAAACAGTATAAAACAAGCCTTGAATATTTTTATGTAATGTTTTACTGTATTTTACTTCATGCGTTAAAGATTTGTAATCAAATTGGCTTAACTGGATATTTGGTTGAATTGATGGCTCATGATTGAAAAAAATCACCCTTTAAATTAATTTCATTACATATATTATATATATTTATATTCTGTATATTGTGTGTGTGTGTGTCTGTGTGTGTTGAATATCATAAAATTGGTGAAAATTATGGAGATGCACAGCCTGCATTAGAGCTGGGTAATATAGTTAATATGGTAACACTTTACAATAAGGTTCCATTTGTTAACATTAGTTAATGCATTAGTTATCATGAATAAACAATTAACAATATATTTGTCACACCATATATTAATCTTTGTTAACGTTAGTTAATAAAAAACAATTGTTCATTGTTAGTTCATAGTGCATTAACTAATACAACTTCTGATTAAAAAAATTATTAGTACATGTTGAAATTTACATTAACTAAAATGAAATGCTTAATAAGTATTGTTCATTATAAGTTCATGTTAACTAATGTTGTTAGCTAATGTTAACAAATGAAACCTTATTGTAAAGTGTTACCATTATTATTATTATTATTATACATTAAAAATATTATTAATATAGCCTGTATTAAATTACATTACCTATATTGCCCAGCTCTAATGTAGGCTGTGTCATAGTGAACAACTAAAAATACCTGCTACAAGGTGATTATTTTCTTGTTGACTGTGTATTCTCCTGGTTTACACAGTTATCTCACAACAAAGCCCAAACACCAAAAATGTTTTACATAAGAATTTGCCCTGCCAACTCATTGTCTCTGGATTTATGCATCTGGAACAAGAAACACCCACTAAACACACACACATGCAAGAACAGGCCGTGCCTGTTTGCATTAGCAGGCTACTCCAAAAAAAGTCTTTCTGTGCCATCAACATCAATGCATACATACTGTACCTGCATTCTACTGCTCGAAATGGAATACTAGCATACTGTTTACTGCATAATGCTCAGCATACATTACATTGAAAATGCCAACCATTTCAAATAGTACGTGACACATGTACACATTATGCAATGACAAACATTTCAAATCTAGAATGCTACATTGCAACTTCTGCATGTCACATGACCTCATTATTTTGCATGTTTAATTAATTGAGTAGCATGCAGTTATCTTGAAAATATTATTATTTTACATCTTTAATCTAAGTTTGTTAAAACGTTGTTTACAATCAAATAGTGAGTCAAAAATCACAGATGACATTACTTCCGGTTCATTTCTCACACTGGAAATGGAAGGTTGTATATTGCATATTCTGGCAAATGTAGCAGGTCGTTTGGGTACTTCATGCATATTTTGCAGTGTGTGCACAATATACATACTACAGAAATAGCAAGACTAGTATGATCATATGCTGTTCTAAATATTTAAAGCCATTGCTTACGCTCATAAAAAGAGACATATGAAACTTTGTTGCATAAAAAAGCATTTACATGCACATTTTTAAGCATACAAAAGCACAAGCTACAGATATAGCCTTAAGCAATCCAGGAAGTGCAGCTATTGAGTTTTATTGTACCTTAAGTGCTACAATACATGCTATATCACATACAGGTGCATCTCAATAAATTAGAATGTCGTGGAAAAGTTCATTTATTTTAGTAATTCAACTCAAATTGTGAAACTCGTGTATTAAATAAATTCAATGCACACAGACTGAAGTCGTTTAAGTCTTTGGTTCTTTTAATTGTGATGATTTTGGCTCACATTTAACAAAAACCCACCAATTCACTATCTCAACAAATTATATTACATCATAAGACCAATAAAAAAAAACATTTTTAGTGAATTGTTGGCCTTATGGAAAGTATGTTAATTTACTGTATATGTACTCAATACTTGGTAGGGGCTCCTTTTGCTTTAATTACTGCCTCAATGCGGCGTGGCATGGAGGTGATCAGTTTGTGGCACTGCTGAGGTGGTATGGAAGCCCAGGTTTCTTTGACAGTGGCCTTCAGCTCATCTGCATTTTTTGGTCTCTTGTTTCTCATTTTCCTCTTGACAATACCCCATAGATTCTCTATGGGGTTCAGGTCTGGTGAGTTTGCTGGCCAGTCAAGCACACCAACACCATGGTCATTTAACCAACTTTTGGTGCTTTTGGCAGTGTGGGCAGGTGCCAAATCCTGCTGGAAAATGAAATCAGCATCTTTAAAAAGCTGGTCAGCAGAAGGAAGCATGAAGTGCTCCAAAATTTCTTGGTAAACGGGTGCAGTGACTTTGGTTTTCAAAAAACACAATGGACCAACACCAGCAGATGACATTGCAACCCAAATCATCACAGACTGTGGAAACTTAACACTGGACTTCAAGTAACTTGGGCTATGAGCTTCTCCACCCTTCCTCCAGATTCTAGGACCTTGGTTTCCAAATGAAATACAAAACTTGCTCTCATCTGAAAAGAGGACTTTGGAACACTGGGCAGCAGTCCAGTTCTTCTTCTCCTTAGCCCAGGAAAGACGCCTCTGACGTTGTCTGTGGTTCAGGAGTGGCTTAACAAGAGGAATATGACAACTGTAGCCAAATTCCTTGACACGTCTGTGTGTGGTGGCTCTTGATGCCTTGAACCCAAATTCTTGAATCGATTTTGCTTGACAATCCTCATAAGGCTGCGGTTCTCTCGGTTGGTTGTACATCTTTTTCTTCCAAACTTTTTCCTTCCACTCAACTTTCTGTTAACATGCTTGGATACAACACTCTGTGAACAGCCAGCTTCTTTGGCAGTGAATGTTTGTGGCTTACCCTCCTTGTGAAGGGTGTCAATGATTGTCTTCTGGACAACTGTCAGATCAGCAGTCTTCCCTATGATTGTGTAGCGTAGTGAACCAAACTGAGAGACCATTTTGAAGGCTCAGGAAACCTTTGCAGGTGTTTTGAGTTGATAAGCTGATTGGCATGTCACCATATTCTAATTTGTTGAGATAGTGAATTGGTGGGTTTTTGTTAAATGTGAGCCAAAATCATCACAATTAAAAGAACCAAAGACTTAAACGACTTCAGTCTGTGTGCATTGAATTTATTTAATACACGAGTTTCACAATTTGAGTTGAATTACTGAAATAAATGAACTTTTCCACGACATTCTAATTTATTGAGATGCACCTGTATATGACTATACAGTATGCAGCATTAATATTGCATCATATCATCAAGGTTTTCTTTCATATTCAGCCCTGACATACACATGCACACAATTACAAAGTACTCTTGACACACAAACAAACTCACACACACACACTCATTAGGAGTATAATGAAAAGAGGCTCCCATCTTTTCAGCATCACTGGCCTCTGACTCACCCAGAGGGGACGTAACCCATAGCAACACCCTCAGTGAGAAGACTGCTTGAGTCAGAGAAGGATGCTCTGAGCTTTAAATATGACCACTTAAACATATTTAATGAGAGGGGTTAGAAGTATTGTACATGGTCACATTTACCTTCGCACTGTGAAATTCCATGGGTGAAGAAGGCATGGGCGGATATTAAGCGTGTGTGAAACCAGCAAAAACAATTATTGCCAAGCAGCCTCTTTTTTTTTTTTTTTTCACATTTCCCACCAGACTTTTTTGCATCGGTTTCAGTGTGTTTACCTTCCCAGATTGCACTTGTAAGGGATTACAGCTTGGGCCCATAGATCAGTAGGCTTGGAATGAAGACCAGGAGTCGAAGTGTCAATCAAATTAGTTGAATTTTACTGAAGAGAGTTGTTTGCAAAATCAAATGGCAGAAGTTAGCAGTACAAAAGCCACTGAGTTCGAAGATAGGAGAATCACAAACTGAACTCCAAAAACATCAATACTTATAGTCAGATACAGCATCAAGATGACATTAATGCTATAGTTTCTAGAATTCTGATTGGTTACAAGCAAAGATAACTATAGAACATTCTGAACATGGTCATCGTGTACATAGTTTATCTCATTGATTGTTGGCATGGCGTTTAGTTCCGTATATAGGATCCAATGGTCCAAGTCAGGTCCTAGGCCACAGACAATCTTCCCTTAATAGGCAGTAGTAGGTCTCTGAGGTCCAGTTGTCCAATTCTCGACTGCTATTCTCACTATACTGAATTCCTGAAACAGAAATACTTTTGGAAAAACACACACACAGTTTCTCCTGTTCAAGGTCTCATACTACAAAGCTTCTGTTGGAGATGGGTCTTATCTTATTGGAACTTAAAACATAGAGAAAATTGTACTTTCTCTCAGGAGAGCTAAAGTTGTATTCTTGTTAACTTGGCAGAAACATTCATATTCAAATATATGTTGTTGGGTCGTGAAGACACTAGAGAAGAAGCCTACGTGACCTAGGCCTCTTAGTCAGGAGACGAACTGTCTCCTAAAGCATGAAAACAGATATGGAATGGTCTCAAACTTCTTGTACGAGCATGACACCACAAAGAAAATATATTAAGAAACTTAGAATAATAAATCATTAGCTCAAAAGTATATATGAAATAAAAAATACTGATTAGTTCCACTAAAATAATTCACTTAATCACATTAGGTTAAATGCTATAAATTGAAGAGTGGAGGTGGCGATTCAGGCATCCACCCCTTCACACTTTTCCCCCTAACATGGTTAGGTTTAGGTTTGGGTTGGGGCTGGGGGGTAGAGTCCATAAAATATGCATTCCTTTTCACTCTAATACATCTTGTACAGCTGAAAAGAACTCGCTTCACAACTCGCTTTTGGCGACCTCTCCTGGACATAAATGGAGCTCGCACGTGCCTATATGCCCCACAACACTTACCGCTTTGGCCACTAGGGGCAGTGTTTTAAATTTCAGTAAGCATATACCTATTTTTTTGTTAAAGAAAAGGCGACCTACTCTTTCCGATTTCACAGTGTGATCAGGCTGCATTAAACATGAAAATTCCACTAGATAGAGATAAAACTAGATGGACCTGTGATTTTAATGCCATAAACATTTATATTATATCTATTAACACATTCATTTTGGTAGCCCTAAAATATTAAATCTCAAACTTTAAAGAAACTGCTAAAAAAAAAACTATTTCAAAACTAGAAAACACTGAAAAATAAAACTAAATTATAATGAACAATCGGAGTGAAAACAAAATATACTAAAAACCTAACACTATATTGAAACTATAAAACAAAACTGAACTTGAACAAACAATCAGACAAAAAAATAAAAAAATAAAAATTTAAATAAAAATGTCAAAAATAAATAGAAAAAAATAACATTTAACTATAAACTTGTTACATACATGAAATAATGAATGTCTAAAATTAAAGTGGTGACTTTGAAGCAATGAGTATGACAGAGAGCAAGAGAGAGGGAGGGAAAGAGGGGTACAGAGAAAAAAAAGAAAGAGAGAGAGCACTTGAAGCAGAAAGCTCGGCTGCCACTGTGGCCTGCCACTTTGGATCAGACAGCAGCGTCTGATGGCTCAATGTGAACGTGGCCCAATAATAGAAACAGTTTGGTGAGAAATAAAGAGGAAATAGGGCAAAGGAGAGATAGAGAGTGGGGAAACAAGATAATAACAGCAAGCCAGACCTTCTAAAATCCATAGGGCCCATCAATCTCTCTGCCACCCTCATTGCTGTGTTAAGGGGTTTGGAATTTGAAGGACAATGCTATACTTTCTCACCCCAAGAATGAAGAGAGCTGTAGGGGCACATGTAGCTACAGTATGTCTACCCTTAGTACCCCAGATGTAGTCTCTAAAAGATGCATTGTTTTTTGCAGCCACGGCATAACTGAAACTGCCTCACTTATAACAATCGTGTCGTCTGATCACAGTGTCTAAATGTGATACAGCAGAGCTCTCCTTAACAAGCTGCAACATGTATGATATTCTTCATGTGCATTGTGCAAATGGTGAGGGATGAGTTATGAGCTAATGTTGTAATAAATATTATGTAATACTTGGGGTTAGGGGTTTGTTTAAATCTTTCACTCCAAGTATGAGCAATGGTCTAATAGCGATCCTTGCCCTACAGCGCATTACAGCTAGATGCATGAGCATTTTATCCAGCTTACATCACTTTAAGGGAGCACAAAGCACAATAAAACGGTTGCAACAGCTCCACAGTTGTTTTCCGTAAGGTTTGCTGCCTGTTCATTGCTACCTCTTGAGAATAACAACTGAGAGGCAATTGAACTAGAAATTGGCTCTAATGACATGCTATGAAACCCGATATAACAATCAGATATAGAATCAATCAGAATCAGATCTGAACATCATGACATTAGTCTCATATCACCTGATGCTCTGCTCTAATCTAATTGGATCAAGCCACCAAGAGGAACTCCATCCACTCTCGGCCAATAATGCTGCTTTTTGCTTCGTTTGGACTGCCTGCATTACGTGTTTACAGAGACATTCAGACAATTTGTCTTGACTGGCAAACATTAGATTGATATACTGGTCCATGATGTCTACAAGGGGAAGGGCATACATTTCAAGTGCATATATGAAACAGTGAGCGAATACTGTATATAAGGGGGACTTGGGCTACACATATTATTCCATAGAATTTTTCTCAGGCTAAGTTTAGAAGCCTTTGCTACAAAAAAAAAAAAAAAAAAAGCAACTGAAAGTTTTCACCGCTGATCTTTTGTGACAACTTGCCCCAATACCAGGGCATATTGTCACACTATATGAGGTAATTTGACACAATGGAACCTGCCTAAATTAAACAGCCCATTAGAAGCTTTTCAGCAAAATTTTTAAGGCACAAAATGATTCATGAAACAACAGAAATGGAAAAGGCAATGTACAAATAATTGTTTTGACCAACAACAAATGGAATTGACAAATTATATAAATGTGACTTTTAAAACGCATGTGACAACCTACCCCGATAAAACTGAATTTCATGAAAAATACTTTTGTTCTAAGAACACATTTAAACCTTTCTGTAATATGGACAGATACATATATATATATATATATATATATATATATATATATATATATATATATATATATATATATATATATACACATTTGTGCTCAAAAGTTTGCATACCCTTGGAGAATTGGTAATATATGTACCATTTCTAAAGAAAACATGAGTGAGCAGGCAAAACACATTTCTTTTATTTCTTATGGGATACATATTCAACTGTAGGTTATAACAGAATGGCACAATCATAAAACAAAACATGGCAATAAAGAAAAAAATGAAATGACCCCTGTTCAAAAGTCTGCATACCCTAAGTTCTTAATACTGTGTATTGCCCCCTTTAGCATCAATGACAGCATGCAGTCTTTTGTAATAGTTGTCTATGAGGCCCTAAATTCTTGCAGGTGGTATAGCTGCCCATTCGTCTTGGCAAAATGCCTCCAGGTCATGCAAAGTCTTTGATCGTCTTGCATGAACCGCACGTTTGAGATCTCCCCAGAGTGGCTCGATGATATTAAGGTCAGGAGACTGTGATGGCCACTCCAGAACCTTCACCTTTTTCTGCTCTAACCACTGGAGGGTCAACATGGCCTTGTGCTTAGGGTTATTGTCGTGCTGTAAAGTCCAAGAGCGTCCCATGTGCAGCTTTCGTGCAGAAGAATGCAAATTGTCTTCCATTATTTTATGATAACATGCTGCATTCATCTTGCCATCAATTTTCACAAGATTCCCCGTGCCTTTAGAGCTCACACCCCCCCAAAACATCAGTGAGCCACCACCATGCTTCACAGTGGGGATGGTATTCTTTTCACCATAGGCCTTGTTGACCCCTCTCCAAACATAGCGCTTATGGTTGTGACCATAAAGCTCTATTTTGCTCTCGTCACTCCAAATTACAGTGTGCCAGAAGCTTTGAGGCGTGTCAAGGTGTTGTCGGGAATATTGTAACTGGGCTTTTTTGTGGCACTGGTGCAGTAAAGGCTTCTTTCTGGCAACTCGACCATGCAGCTCATTTTTGTTCAAGTATCGTCGTATTGTGCTCCTTGAAACAACCACACCGTCTTTTTCCAGAGCAGCCTGAATTTCTCCTGAGGTTACCTGTAGGTTTTTATTTGTATCCTGAACAATTCTTCTGGCAGTTGTGGCTGAAATCTTTCTTGGTCTACCTGACCTTGGCTTGGTATCAAGAGATTTTTCCACTTCTTAATAAGTGATTGAACAGTACTAACTGGCATTTTCAAGGCTTTGGATATCTTTTTATATCCTTTTCCATCTTTATAAAGTTCCATTACCTTGTTACACAGGTCTTTTGACAGTTCTTTTCTGCTCCTCATGGCTCAGTATCTAGCCTGCTCAGTGCATCCACGTGAGAGCTAACAAACTCATTGACTACTTATACACAGACACTAATTGCAATTTAAAAAGCCACAGATGTGGGAAATTAACCTTTAATTGCCATTTAAACCTGTGTGTGTCACCTTGTGTGTTTGTAACAAGGCCAAACATTCAAGGGTATGTAAACTTTTGATTAGGGCCATTTGGGTGATTTCTGTTATCATTATGATTTAAAAAGGAGCCAAACAACTATGTGATAATAAATGGCTTCATATGATCACTATCCTTAAATAAAAGACTTTTATTTTTGCATGATCAGTCATATTTTCAAAATCAAAGCCAAAATTTCACAATTTCTGCCAGGGTATGTAAACTTTTGAACACAACTGTATATGTGTGTTAAGCCCCCATCGGACTCTCAGACAACTCCAATCTCCCGCTCTAATCCACAGCTGCAGCCTATTACATCATTATTACGGACAATCAGGGTTGGGAGGGTTACTTTTGATATGCATTCCACTACAGATTACAGAATACATGCTGTAAAATGTAATTTGTAACGTATTCCGTTAGATTACTCAAGGTCAGTAACGTATTCTAAATACTTTGGATTATTTCTTTAGCACTGGTAGATTTTTTCACTTGTTTTGACTATAAAAACTCTGCCAGAACAGTAAGACAAAATACACGTTAAAAATACATTCTCTGAAAAACCTAAATATCTTATGCAGTTTTGTTTCTAAAACAAGCTAAATCAAATTGATCTCGTTTTAAGGATTTTTAGATATTTTTACAGAAAAACAAATTATTATCAAGAATATGATTTTATATCAACCTAATTTCAAAGGTCTTACTAGAAAAAAGTAATTATGATCCAACGTGAATTTTCTTGATAAAAAAATATGATGGTGCCTGGTAACATGTGCATGTAAAATGGCTAGAAATAGCGTTTTACTTCGCGTAAAGCTGACAATTTACACAAGGTTTATTTATATTTCTTCTGCTCCAAACGTACTTCAAACTTACTTCTCTGTCTGCTCGTATGAATATAACACATCATAAGAAAGTGTTTCACCACTGTTCAAATACACTTTGGATCGCTTCATTTATATGTATAAATGTTTTCCATCTGAAAGGACTAAATATTAAATTAAACAAATGACAATAAAATGCAAAGTAATCTCTTCAGTAATCAAAATACTTTTTGATTGTAACTGTATTCTAAATACCAATGATTTAAACTGTAACTGTAGTGGAATACAGTTACTTATATTTTGTATTTTAAATACGTATTCCCATAACATGTATTTTGTTACTCCCCATATATATACTCCACCATTCTACTGCCTCTTTGTCTAGTCTAAGACTCTTACAAACATTGCTGCTTCCCATAGCAGTCTTTAACTCTATCGTTTATAGTTGTCAACGTTCTTTACCTGTTTGTTATTTTGGCATTGTACCGCTGTGCTCTTTAATAAATCCTGTCCAGCATTTGAGTTCATTCCTGACTTTGTGTTGTCTTCATCTTGGTGACAATATATATCTCAAAAAAAGGTACAACAGTGTGAGCCACACTGGTGATAGATCTGTATTGTGCCATGTTTAACAGGTACTGAAGAAAACAGATTCACATTTCATGCTTATATTTTCATCTAATATTCAAGTTCATGTTTAATGATGCAGTTCCCTTAATATGGATTGTAAATCATCATTAACAAGTGCTATTTGCCGAATATTCTCTTTATATTTTGAGTATAAATGGCTCTAAAACTGATGGGCAATATTTAGAGTCAATATCTCATTAATGATTAAGAACCATTTGCACCATCATCATAAACAGATGGATTTTCAAACTGATAAACAGATTTTCATACAATCAAAGTATTCTCAACATCGACAACAAAGCGTGATATGTCATGACATGCCACATTTACAGTATATGTTCACAATCGCAAAGACATTTGAGAGCTTCGAGAACTTTAAATTTGGTCTGTTCCTGAAACAACACTCGTATTGCCTCAGAAGTCTTTGAATATACCTCACAAGACATATAAATGGTAGTTTATAGTCTTACTTGAAGCTCGATAGCACCAGTCCCTATCCACTTTCATTGCAGGAAAAAAGTCTCTAGTCTTTAGAAAAAAGTATTATTCTGCGTTCTGTGAAGAAAGAAAATCTTAATGGTTTGAAATGACTTGAAGTGAGTAAATGACGACAGGCTTTTCATTTTGAGGGGAACTCTTGGTTTATAGTTTCTCTTTAGTTTGCTCACAGAGGAAATGTATAACTGGCTAGCTAGAGGGTTCGAGAGTACTTGGCCATCCTGGTGAATGTCTTAAGGGGACTTTCACCAGCAGAGGGGAGTGTAGTAGGTTTGTTCAGTCTGCCAGTGAGGTGTCTGTGGAACAGCTTATGGATACAATGATGTAAGTGCTCATGCAACAAATGCTAATCTAATTCTTCATGCCTCAGTCAGGTCAGACTGGTTTTAGCTATAGTATGCAGACACATGCACACCTGAGGAAGGGATTGCAGAAATTCTTGATGGGTGTGTGAAGCCAAATCAAGTCTTGCAGACAGGGATAGAAACCCTCTCTAAACCCAAGTGCTGTCCTTGGTTGTAGTAACTTAAAGTTCAGTCACACTAGACAATCACACAGACCTCATTTACACCTGGAATTAATATCCACATTGGGTGATTCGATCACAAGTAGTCAGCAAAAGACAGATCTCCATTAAGTGTGTCAAATGAGTCTCCAGTGACCACCTGATTGATTGAATTTCCTAGAGATTTTTTAAGAGTAGGGCATCTAATTTCTTGAATACGTCAATGTCACAGCATGTTGATATCAGGCATGTCGAAGAAGTTATGTTAAGTCTTCTTTGCTAAGCTTTAGCTAGTTGGCAAAGTTCAAAGCCCTTGTTTTGTGCAATGATTAAGTGTGTTGATGGTCCTTCAATGTTGTCCAGGATGCATAAGAATGGCATACACGTCCCTGACCATCTCCGGGGGTGGTTTGTATGATTGGATCACAATATGTAACCATGATGCCATGTGTACTTGTAATTATTGTAGATCAACTGAAATGAATGTGATCCAGTCAACTTGGAAAGTTGGATATTCCAACTTCCTACTTGGAAAAGAGTAATAGAATGGTGAACTTCCAACTTGGAAGCTTGGGCGGAATTTTTTCAAACCCAAATTTGCCCAGAACACGGTAAATGATCTTCTCTAATTGTACACTTGCAAAACAAATGTTACCATCGCCATTTGGTTTCTTTATACGTCATGCTCTGAGCATCAGACTATACTGCAGAACACTATATAGCTGGAGATATAAAGAGGAAATATCCCACATCTGAATTTGAAATGAACGCACAATAAATACCAGGTGTAAACACAGGGCCACAGTCAGCCAAAAAGCTTTGAGTGAAGTCCTCATCTATTAAAAGCCATGCATTTCACCTTAGAACTGTAATATTAGCCCAAAGCTATGCAAAGTATAAGTGGCTACATAACATTAGTAGCCCAGAAAAATGCTGGACAATCAACAAAACATCCATTAATGGTTTACGGATGGAGTAAACCGGTCTTCCATGACCTAAATTAAATATTAAGGTCCACATATTAAGATCCATATAAAACAAGAGTGTGATGTATCATTTATCACAACATAAGGGCTATTTCTGCTGAGGTCTGTAGTTGTATGGAAAGATGTTAAGGATGTTTTGATTGAATATGAACTGATGGGGTGGATCTTTGCCGCAGTCAGCCATGTCTAAATGGAGACAGGGTCTCTGAAAACACACACACACACACACAGCTAAACAAACTCAGTTAGCCTCAGAGGACAACTCCAGATACTCCACAGCACATGATGCAACACCCAACAACATAAAATTGTATGAAAAAAAGAAACACTTAGCTGTTAACTAATCTAAACTAAAACTCACTCATACTTTATAACTTTATAATTTTGAGTGTTTTATGCATTTATTAACCCATCTTCAATTAGGCTAAATAAAATTTATAAAGTAGATTTTTACATTTTCTGAAGAACATGTGAGTGGTGCTTGCCTGAACAAAACTCGCCGCCACTATGCTAGTGTATTGTGTGCTGTGTGGTTTCTAGGGAGTTCTAGGTAGTTGCTAGGTGGTTCTTTACTGGCCCATGTCAAAATGTATGATATTCTGGGGCCCCTAGATATTGCTCAGGTCCCTCCTTCAATGCAAGTCTATGGAAATGTTTCACCAGTTCGCCGTCAAAAATGAAAAAGTCTGTTTGCATAGAAAAGTAATGCACACCTCTCCTAAATAAGTCACACAATGGACCCTTTTCACACTTCCAGGTTTTGAAACGCAGAAGTAAACGATTTCAGCGAAAACCTCGATAGCAGTGAATGGGAGTGAATGGGAGACCACGGCATATATAATTTTTGCTTACCCATTTGCTCCAACATAAAAAAATTTGTTTAAATAATAAAAAAAAATAACACCACTATTACATTTCCACAACTTTCCAAATTAAGAAAAAAATAAATAGCAAGTGGTGGATTACGACAGTCAGAAGAGAAAAGACAGAAAATCTATTGTCACTCTCTCAGCAGCTGTATTGGAATCCTCATCACATCAGTGGTAACTTGTTTTTTAAAATGAATTTCTACTAAGTATAATGTTATAAATTTACAGTAGATAATTAAAAAACTGCTAATTTAAAACAGTTTGCTAGATTTACGCTGCTAAATAAATCAGAAACAAGTCATCACAGTCTGTTAAAAGGGTCCAATTTGATGTATCATTCATGTCCGTTCAACATAGTGTGAGACGAATTAAGTTTAAAACTTTTACCTTTATCAAGCACCACTATAACATTTTATAACATTTCACATTTAAAAACGTTTATATAAAATTTTATATAACTTTAATCATTTAAAAAATATATATATATATATAAGAACGGTAATGCTACTAAACAGATTAAAGAAGAGGAAAGAGATATGATGCCATCTGTTCATAGCATGAATGTTAAAGAGTCAAGCTCTTGGTTATACAGTTGTGCTCAAAAGTTTGTATACCCTGGCAGAAATTGTGAAATTTTGGCATTGGTTTTGAAAATATGACTGATCATGCAAAAAAAACAAACCTGTCTTTTATTTAAGGTTAGTTATCATTTGAAGCCATTTATTATCACATAGTTGTTTGGCTCTTTTTTCATAATATAACAGAAATCACCCAAATGGCCCTGATCAAAAGTTTACATACCCTTGAATGTTTGGCCTTGTTACAGACACACAAGGTGACACACACAGGTTTAAATGGCAATTAAAGGTTAATTTCCCACACCTGTGGCTTTTTAAATTGCAATTAGTGTCTGTGTATAGATAGTCAATGAGTTTGTTAGCTCTCACGTGGATGCACTGAGCAGGCTAGATACTGAGCCATGGGGAGCAGAAAAGAACTGTCAAAAGACCTGCATAACAAGGTAATGGAACTTTATAAAGATGGAAAAGGATATAAAAAGATATCCAAAGCCTTGAAAATATCAGTCAGTACTGTTCAGTCACTTATTAAGAAGTGGAAAATTCGGGGATCTCTTGATACCAAGCCAAGGTCAGGTAGACCAAGAAAGATTTCAGCCACAACTGCCAGAAGAATTGTTCGGGATACAAAGAAAAACCCACAGGTAACCTCAGGAGAAATACAGGCTGCTCTGGAAAAAGATGGTGTGGTTGTTTCAAGGAGCACAATACGACAATACTTGATACTTACAAAAATGAGCTGCATGGTCGAGTTGCCAGAAAGAAGCCTTTACTGCGCCAATGCCACAAAAAAGCCAGGTTACAATATGCCCGACAACACCTTGACACGCCTCACAACTTCTGGCACACTGTAATTTGGAGTGACGAGACCAAAATAGAGCTTTATGGTCACAACCATAAGCGCTGTTTGGAGAGGGGTCAACAAGACCTATAGTGAAAAGAATACCATCCCCACTGTGAAGCATGGTGGTGGCTCACTGATGTTTTGGGGGGGTGTGAGCTCTAAAGGCACGGGGAATCTTGTGAAAATTGATGGCAAGATGAATGCAGCATGTTATCAGAAAATACTGGCAGACAATTTGCATTCTTCTGTACGAAAGCTGCGCATGGGACGCTCTTGGACTTTCCAGCACGACAATGACCCTAAGCACAAGGCCAAGTTGATCCTGCAGTGGTTACAGCAGAAAAAGGTGAAGGTTCTGGAGTGGCCATCACAGTCTCCTGACCTTAATATCATCAAGCCACACTGGGGAGATCTCACACGTGCGGTTCATGCAAGACGACCAAAGACTTTGCATGACCTGGAGGCATTTTGCCAAGACGAATGGGCAGCTATACCACCTGCAAGAATTTGGGCCCTCATAGACACCTATTACAAAAGACTGCATGCTGTCATTGATGCTAAAGGGGGTAATACACAGTATTAAGAACTAAGGGTATGCAGACTTTTGAACAGGGGTCATTTCATTTTTTTCTTTGTTGCCATGTTTTGTTTTATGATTGTGTCATTCTGTTATAACCTACAGTTGAATATGAATCCCATAAGAAATAAAAGAAATGTGTTTTGCCTGCTCACCCATGTTTTCTTTAAAAATGGTACATATATTACCAATTCTCCAAGGATATGCAAACTTTTGAGCATAACTGTATACTGTATCCGTTTGTAGCTGTAAGTGTGTGTTTGAATATTAATAAATAAAAATCATGTAGCAAGGCACACAGAGAGATACTATGCAGCCTGTGTAGATAATATCCTAATGTCAATCTTTCAATCCTACATGGACATGGCATTTTGACCCATGTATGTCCAGCTTTTAGTGTTTATGACCTATACTGCCCTTATACGTCAGCCGCGTTATCAGTCTCTGTCGTGTTTAGGGACACAGCCATTCTGGATTACTGCAGGCAAGCAGAAAGCAATCTCCCCATGAGGACATCTGCACAGGGGTTATATAATACTCCATAATCCCCAGATATGCTGTATGTGTACGTGTGTATGAGGAAAAGACTGAAAAGGAGACCATTTGACTGAGAAAGCGAGCAAAGCATATGTCAGGGAGGGTTATGAATCCACCCACACCCAACTATGTGTATCTCTGTGATACAATACTATTCCTTAAAGGTAAAGTGTGTATTTTTATGTAAAAATACTTTCTCCTATCCCCTTTAAATGTGCAGATACAGCTATAGGCAAAGCATTCGGAAGATCCCCTAAACAATTTTGAAGTTTCCCAGGAAGCACTATGGGTTTTTACAATGTTGTACTTTGGTTGCATTTAGGTTGTCACTGAGCAATGTTTTAAAAACATCCTAGAAACCACACATTATATAAAATAAATAATGTAACCAAGACAATTTTGAAGTATCAAAAAATTCGAACTAGGCTTAATTTCAACATTGAGAAAAGTTTTATTTCAGTAGCAAATACAACTTAAACTTTCAAAATGTGTGAACATTTTGTGAAAATACCTACCTGGTAGGTTTTCATAAGGCCAAAACATACTCTACAAAAGCATGTGAACACAGATGCTTCTAGCAATGCAAGCTTGATTTAATGCGTATTTGCAGTCCAAAATGTGTTAAAGGGATAGTTCACCCAAAAATGAAAATTCTCTCATTATTTCCTCACCCTCATGATATCCCAGGTGTGTATGACTTACTTTTCTTCACCAGAAGGTGATCGTATTTCTTTAGAAGACATTAATTTAACCGCTGGAGTTGTATCCATGACGTTTATGCTGACTGTCTGTGATTACTGATAAGATATTTTTCAATTTTTCTTCAAATGTGTTCTGGTGAAGAAAGAAAGTCATACACACCTGGGATATCATGCAGGTGAGTAAATAATGAGAGAATTTTCATTTTTGTATGAACTATCACATTAAGTGCGCAATTCATAACCCAACACATGTACGTAATGCATTCTCACCGTTTCCACAAGGGGCACTATAGCACTATGAGTTTGGGGCAGGACTACTTGTTTGTCTCAACAATGTAAGATGGGGGGACAAGGCAGAAGGGGTGGCAATACTCTTTGGGAAAACTGCAATTGCAATTCTGTTTGGTGCTGGAAGTGGTGCAGACATTACACACTTCACCTAAGTCACCCCACACATTTTATTTTCTGCGTTGTCAGGATAAGTTAGTGCACATGGACTGTATCACCCTCATCTCCATTATGTCATTGGTATTTATGTAGACACACATACACACATCATAACTTGGCTCTTGCCAGCATTACCAACAGTTGAGACAGCCAACTGTTGTTCAGCTCTTGTAGCGTACATGTGGGAAAGAAATGTTATACCAGTGGGACCTGCCTGGCATTGTGCCTTTTTCTGTGCTAGCAACAACAAAGAGCAACCTCTGTGCTGCTCTGCTTCTAGGGTTTGGTCTGATTTAGACTATGGTATTGACATTTTTGGTGTTGATTCTCAGTCTTTTGCATTTATTCTTGGTCTGTCACTAAATTACCTAAAATGTTGAATTTGCCAATAATGATAAAGTGGTTTTGAACAGCTGAGACCATCTGGGATTTAATCTATTAATTTAAACTTGGAAGTTAAAATTGTTAATATTGACTTTCTATTGTGTGAAACGTTGTTCTTCCAGAAAGGAGATGTTAGGCAGAATGTCACCATTCACCGTCATTGCATTTTTCTTCCATACACTGAAATGAATGTAAATTGAGACTGAACATTCTACCAACACCTTTTTTTGTGTTTCACAGAATCATATGGGTTTGTAACAACATGAGGGTGATGACGACAGAATTTTCATTTTTAGGTGAACCATCCCTTTAAATGCGGTTGTCACTCACAAAGAAACTTACATTTCTTAGCTGCATTTTCTTAGCAAGCTCCGCATTCATATCTTCTTCATGATTCATGTTATCTTCTATTTCCTCCCTTTCTCTATTCTTCATTTTTTCTCATGGTTGTAATATGTGCATTAATTTTCTTCTAAAGCAGTATCCTCCTTAAATTCATTCATAATTCTGCATATATAACACTTCCCTTAATACACCTACTTGTTTTTCAAAATATGTCCTTCATTCAAATACATTCATTCATTAATCTTTCACTACTACATACCTGCCACTTGCAACACTGTCACACCCCTCAACAAACATCTTCATGTATAAAACCCTAGTAAAGTTAAAGGTAACACCCACCAAAAAAATCAGCCTCTTCCATGAAACACATGCCCCTTCCATAAATCTGCTATCTTAGCATTGTCAAATATTAAATCCAGGGATGGCATGCATAAATCTGGCACGTATTCCAACAGAAGAATACAAACAACGTTTTCTCTGATGTAACTGCTTTATGTGGACACAATGCATCAGTTTTATCAATCGTAATGCTAGTAATTAACAACAGGGACGTTCAAACGGCCACCCCGCCACATGTGCCATTTGTAGGTGATACAAGATAATCTGTTGTGCCATAAACACAGCTGGTGGTGCTAGTTTATGGGCAAGGGTTTAGTGTGGTTGCTAGGGTGTTCTGAAGCCCATCTCCAAGTCTCTATCATATTTGGATCCCTAGATATGGCTCGGTTCACTTCTTCAAATCGAGTCCATGTGATTTCCAGTTGAAAACCATACATCTGATAGTTTGGAAAATAATAGCACACTACTCCTCAACAAGCCGTTTGATCTGAGGAATTAATGTCTAAAGCACAAATGGTGTAGGATGAGTAATGCACCAAAGTTTAACATATAAGCAGGGATGGGAATCCTATAAGGAATTTAACGATTCCGGTTTCAACTCCGATTCCTCGTATCGATTCTGGTTCCATTCATGATTATATAAGTACTTTTGAGAAAGACAATTTTTGAGAAAATGCAATTGTTATTGGATTTAGGGCCTATTGCCTTCAACAGTTTGTTACCGAATGATGATCATTGCGTATTGTAGAACAGCTTCTTGCAGAAGATTGTTTTACACAGACTTTTAATGAAGATATTTTATAAATTCATTCATTTTCATAAAATATTCATGATCACAACAAATCTCATGATGTGTATATTTAACTGCACATTGTTACATGATTAAAGTCTAATAAATGAATGTGGTTCAGTAAGTTTTTGATTCACTGAAATTATACAATAAACTTTGGAGGTAGCGCTGTATATTTTGTGGTGCAGATTCAAAAGAACCGGCTAATGTGAATCATTCATTTGAGAATCTGGATACACTGGTTGCGCTGTATTTTTTGCGCTATGACCAAAAGTCATGAAAATAATTTGGTTCCAGATTTTTTTTTAAAGGTGTTTTGATTATTATTATTATTATTTTTAACAGATTGTAAATAAGAACCGGTTCTTGGTTCCCAACCCTATACATAAGTTAAGGGATTTTAACAAACCCCTAACCGTATAAACAAGGGTGATAGAGATGCTTGCCTTAGCAAGCTCCAAATAGGAACTTCTGGCAACTTCAACTAAATATAATAGAAAGTCAAATCGGTTTTTACCTTGTATTATCAGGAGGACTTGGCCAATTTCATAGAGTCAAGCGTATTCAACTATTCCTGATAAGATGTCTGACTGTCGTAAGATTCCTAGCACAGTTCTGGATGATTTCATCAATGGTGTAATGAATGCATTCGGCTTTCAATCAATTCATACCTTTGACAAGCTACTGTACTTGACAGTTCATTTGGTTGCCTTGCACCTGCCAACAAGATGGAATATTCGAAGCATCTTCAAAGGACCAAACAGGAAGTAAGGTGTTGAGAGGGTGAAAAGAGGGTGAATAAAGAAAGAATAAAGAAAACAATGTTGAAAATGCAAGGAAAGAAATGCTTGTTAATAGTGAATGTGTGTGCGCTATGTGATCTTCATACACTGGGAATTCTTGACTCCTAATTGTTAGGTTTTTTGCTTTGCCGTAAGCACACACACGGCAAGTTGACAAACTCTCGATGCTCCTCATTATACCAGTACTTTTGATTGCAGGAGGCTGCCGGTGGTTAAATTAAGCTAATTAGTGCATTTGTGACATGTGCAGACTTTTTTCATAGTCTGTAAACACTAGACAATACCACAAAGTCCTATGCTTGCAATGATAATTAGAGGCTGGAGAGACATTCTGTACAAGAGGGTGAAATATTATGTCTCTTTGCTAGTGGTTTATCATTCTTTATAGAGTTGTTTATATAGGAAAAATACCCCTATGCAACATATACTTGTTCTTCAAGTAAATAAGCAAGCTGGCGCCCTGCCTACAAATTGTTGATATGAAATATAGCCAACCGCAGGCAGCGCAATGGGATGTGCCATCGTTAACACCTCTGAAGTTACTGCTGATACAAAGTTTTGATATGACAAAGTCATTCATCAAAATAACTGAACACCCAGAGGAATATTTAATAAAACCTTTAAATAAACCTTCAATAAGCTCATTAAAGCCAAGGTTCACACCAAAGATTAATGTAGTCCAAATCCGTTTCCCTTCACAGATATGTTTTTATTTATGGCAATGCGAACAGTATAAATCATACTGAATGTGACATTAAGTCAATTTCAAATTCAAAATCCAATCATATGTGAAATACCATAACATTTTTTTGCATACGACTTCATTGTTAGCAGCGAGTTCTGAATTAATACAATTTTTACGTCAGTCTAACTCAACATCCATCCCAATTGCGCACTTGATTTACCGTGAAAATGATAGAGTTCAACAAAACCGAAAAGGCAGTGTTAGACCTCAGTGTATGTCATGGTAGTCTAAGGGAAGAAGGACCCAGTTGCAGAGATGAGGCAAAGTATGAGCTTTATTTAACCAAAGACAAAATACAAACAAAAACTGAAAAGGCAAACTGAAAACAGAACTAGTAAATTACTAGAACCGACCGAAGCTTCAATAGCAAGCTGACAGACTCATGGAACACACTAACAAACACACAAAACAATTCAGCACAGGACTAGAGTTGAAGGGAGCTGATATATGGAGAGGTAATTGGGGAAGCAGGTGCTGCGGATGATTGTCTGATTGGAATAACGAGCGTTGTCAAGGCAACTGGAGCTGGCAAACTTAACGTGGCACCTGCAAGACACAAGAGGGCGTCAGGGGCGGATTATGACTAGAAAAGGCCCCGGGGCCAATTTTCTTTTAGGGCCCCCCCCGGTCCAATTATCTTTTAAAGTTGAGATCTACGCAATCTATTTTCATTGATTTAAGTCTCTTAATACCTGTTCTGTTATGTACAGTCAGATTAATTCAAACACACATCATGGATGTGGTAAAGAATCCGCAAACACGTCGCTGAACAGGCACTCTTCTTAAAGAGACAGTACCATTTTAACGTTTGTTATACATAATGTAAACTCAATGTAAATACTACAAATTATGCATACAAAATATTGCTTGAATTCAATAAATACTAATTTTGAAATATCATTACTGTTAATTTTACTTAGAAATCAGCAAAGATTTCACATAAAAAAGATGAGTGCATCAAAACATGACGGTAGCTATTTTGGAAAATTGTATAACAAGGTCTTCTACTTCCAGAACAGCATGAAAACTTTCACCAGGACACAGTAGACATCTCATACACATCATGATGATGATGTAGAGGCTTTAAAAAGTCATGTAGCAAATATGAAAAGTGCAGCGTTATAAGGTTAAAGAGTTGCTCAAAAACATTTATTAGAAACAGGAAGGCAAAAGGGTCCTATAAGAGACCTGGGGGCCCTCAAACTGTGGGTTTCCATCCAACTATTTTTATGCACATTTTGAAATTGTGCAAAAGAAATCCTGAATGGAAACGCTTGATATGCAAATAAACTTCCTAAATTCGCTTAAAATTTAATGTGCTAGGAGGAGATGGATTTTCTAGAGTTTCGCGTTAGTTAAAATGCGCATTAAGGTGATGGAAATGATTTATTCACAAAACGGTGATGTATTTTGACGATATGTGCATGATATGAGTGTGCGATAGCTTGATGTGACTAGCCCACAGAAAGGTCCGACCTTGGCACACAATTCTTTGAACGTAGCGCTTGTCATTCGGAAGTATTTATCCCACAGCTGGTCGATAAAGTGGGTCCTCACAATCCACCAGAACAGTTTTGAGAGCGGGCGCTCCCAGGTATACGGAGACTGGCGGTGTGTGGGCATCGCAGCTATTTCAGGCCCCATTATATTAGATATTACACTTATTCTGCAGTGTCTTGTGGATGCATTTAATAAAATGAGATAATTGCTCCAATCTTGCAAATAAAATTGTCCACAAAGCAGGGAGAGGTCATTCAGCTGCTCCATCATCCCTCATGATAATGCACATTACGTAGTGGATGGAAATGCACAACAATTCATATTTTCTTAAGTCCAAGGTTTATTAATGCGCTTAAAACATTTGAAACATTTTGAATGGAAACAGGGCTCTGCTGAGGGGGCCTTGTATAAACTCTGGGGCCTACATATTTAAGCATATATAAACATTTGTTTTCAAAGTTGATGGGCCGTGAGACCTTGCAGCCCCGCCGGGCCCCTGGGCACTGGCCCTATTGGCCCGGCCCATAAGTTACCTATGGAGGGTGTAAGAGGCACATTAAACACAGGAAACACATTCAGACGAGACAAACAGATAATCAGGGGAGGCACAGTCAGGCCAGACTGTGACAGTGTATGGAGCACCTCATATTTATAATATAAAACATACACCTAAATTACAAACAAAAAATAATTCAAAAATAAAATCTATGTTAATAAAAAATATATATATTGTATATATTTTCATAAAATAGGACCAAATACAATTAAAAATGCAATTAACATTAATTTAATTAATAATGAATATATATATGCATATATAATAAAATATAAATCAAATAAATGTTACCTGTTCAGACCGGTGTCTGATATAAAATTTCATGTGAACAACCTCATGGAAAAAAATATATATATTTGTGCAGAAAACTGGGAATGTTTGAATGTAGCCACAAATGACACAACCCCCTCCTTTGGCCTGGCATGCTATCTATTTAAACAGTCAACACTGTTATTGCTACAATTATAAGCCACAGACCTGCCAGGCCTCCATCGTTTTAATATGTCCTTATATGCATGTAAGGCCCTTAGGAGGTGATATTCTATACATGAATATACTTAATTTGGCCTAGATAAAAGGCTGAATTAACCTTTCATATGTTCTAATCAAAGCATTACTATTTGGACAAAGCCTTGCAGTTTCTTATTATATTAACTTTGGAATTAAAGCCCATGGTTGATTTCCATATCAAAGGGCTAAAACTGTTGCTGGGCTTGCAGTCAGTGCTCCCCTCCAAGAGAGATGGAACTATAACACTTTGAAAGAAATGCCATCTGTGCTTTGACTTAAATTAACAAACATTTTATGGTTAGTTACTTGTCATTTAGCAAATAGTGTTCCTCCAAAGTGACTTACAGTATACACACGGTAGTCCAACAGAAGTAACCTAAGGCTAAGAACAAAGGTAGGCCCCGTTTAAAAATAATAAAACATCAATCGCGATTGTCTATCACTTCATTTTCCAATTGGAAAGTTTTATTTCAAAGCCATACTTGACATGCAATTTGACAACAGACTTTCTTCTGTGGAACACAAAATTAGATGTTAGGCAGAATGTTAGCCTCAGTCACTATTCATGTTCACTGCGTCTTTTCCAAACAATGCAAGTGAGTGGTGACTGAGGCTGACATTCTGCCTTACATCTTTTTGTGTGTTCCATGGAAGAAAGTCATAAGGGTTTGGAACAACATGAAGATGAGGAAGTGATGTTCAGTTGTACTGTGAAAAAACATCCCACCACCACCCACACATAAACATATTCTCCAATGATACAAAGAGACACTCAATCCAAACTCCACTATAAAAAAGCAAAGGTAGTCTAGGTAGAGATGAAACAGCTGGGGAAGGAAGCACTACTGTGTTTGAGCCTGTGGCAATAACTGTGACATAATTTCCTGTTATTAGCTCATCTTTATTCTGTTTGTATGTAGAGGCATTTCACTCACTCCATCTATTATTCACACACTTGGATTTCTATATGGACCTAGGAGACACACATGCTTACACGCACAAGCCGCCTACAAACCATCATACGCACACACCACAACAATGGTTCCAGTAAAGTAACAAAACCTTTTTTGGTAAATGAGTTTTTCAAAAGGGAAAATTTTTTGTTCAAATGGGAAAAGAGTGTGGGATAAAAGAGTTTAGCCACGTTCACACCTCCAGCAACTTACGTCACAAGCCAGTCGTTAGTTGTGTCCTTTGTCGTTAACGTTAATGGTGGACTGCACGTCTGGCCATATCTTCAAAAAACAATGTACTGCCGGTAAAACTAAGATATCATTCTAATTTGACTACGAATCAGTTCTCTTGCCTCTTAAAATGAACAGTCTGCAGGTAGAGTGTTTTATATAACCTGCAGCAGTACTCACTGCATCATATTATTAACAAAATGAACAATCTATCAATGTATGAATGAAACTCACACAGAATGGCGACAATTTCTGGCACATCATTCTAATTTGATAATTAATCAGTTCAGTCAGGACCACTTCCGTGACTTTTAATAGACAATTAAAGCAATCTGTTGGTGTTGGCGGTATGGTTCTGTTCTAGGCAAACTCTCTGCCCATCTATGCATGGACAGAGCAGGAAGTGCTGTGAATAAAAGTCCCCAAGGGGTAATAGGACAGATCAAGCAGAATTATACATTTGTTCCATTTTTTAAACATTGTGACAATGCAACGTGGAACAATCCTTCATTGCATAATAGATTAAATGGAAACTTAAAAGAACATAAAATATTACGTTGATGAATCAAGAACAAGGCGTAATAACACATTTAAGATAGGAATTCCAAACTGGCAAACAATTGTAGTCTTCGGTCACAGAACACAAGACAGATGTGCGTAGAGAAAACTAAAAAGCAAAGTTGTCCTACAAGAGTTGGAGCTGAGTATGGAAGAGGGTGTTAAGTGCAGCTTGCATCCATGCAATGGAAAGGCAGCTAAGGCAATGAATAAATGGAGGACTTAAATAGGACTGCTCTGATAAGCGTCTCAATTGTATTGGTAGATGTTGTGATCAGCTGAGCGTCACGTGACCTGCCTGAACTGATGCTACACTTGATTTCTCGAAACGAAACTGCAGCAGTGCTCAATGCATTATATCATGAACAAGTTTAAAGCTGCACTATGTAAGATTTTTTTGGTTAAAAATGAACAAATTGCCATTATTGATTGAGTACATAAACAATCAGTGTTCAAAACAATGTCCTTACCTTACCACGATTCACTATGGTAAGCCTATAAAAATGATTTGTACTATGAGCTGTCAGGTTCGATTTGGCTCAAAATCACTAGCTTACGACGTTCATCCATGCATCAAGTCATGTCTGCACACACAGGAAAGAAGAGCCGGCTGTCTCATGTTCCTGATGGAGAAACGAACTATGCTGTTCAGCTCAGCTCAGTAACAATCACACAGTTCAGGACAGCATCATTGCAGTCCAGATGGATGTTTATCTGTTATCCGTTTGGCGAAGTTGTTTACCTGCTATAATGCTTGGATATGTATTCTGGTAGGTTTGTTGAAGCTTATATTGCTTGTCATGCTTTTAATGAACTGGTCAAAAAGACTGAATCGGTCAAGATCAGTTCTTGACTTACTTAAACATTCAGCATGACCACTGAATCCTGATTCCCAAACGAATTACTCTTATCAGTCAGTTCTTTTGAATCTACACCAAGGAAAACAGCACTTCATACAATACAAATTATTTTTATCAGCACCGTTCTTTTAGTGAATCAAAAACTTACTGAACCGCAAGTCATTCGTATCGACATATCCAACATGAAATGAACCAAAAAATTCAGAGCAATTACTGGATGGTTGTTAAAATGACAGTGTGTGTAGTTAAAGATACACATTATGAGTTTTGTTGAAATTAATGGTGTTTTATAAAAAATAATATAACTTTATTTAAACATTTGTGTAAACACCATTTGCAAGACTCTGTTCTGTTAAACTATGAAATTATCTCATAATTTGGTAACAGACTGCTGAGGGCAGTAAATCTACTAAGACTTAAAATTGTTCTTCCTCACATTAATTAATGGAACTGTTAAGGAACCGAATTCCTTACGAAGTCCTTGTTAAATTCCTTTTGAATCCCATCCCTACTCAAAAGAACAATCATTAAAAAAGTTAATCGTTAAGTGGAATCGGATATCAGAACAACAATCGTTGCATTCCTTATGATTCTCATCACGTGCCTGTAAATCCCCCACGCACACTCTACGTAACCGCAAAATCAACACGTAAACTTGCACATGTCTTCAGGCTTGGGTCTCAGCTGCTACAAATGTAAGTGTTCGCACAATCCCAGATACTGCTCATTTATTCAACAATCAACCATCCAGTTAATGCTATCCTCCTGTGCCCTCTCTCCATGGCAACAACTCTCACATCTACATGCTAATAACATTCGCCTATCTCCATAACAACTCTGACATATTGTGTCTCTACCCCTCCTCCTGCTAAGAACACACTCCTTCGGCCCATCAGTAATGCTAAGAAATACGGTATCCATGGTAACAACTTTCTCCTCCCCATTTCCATCCTCATACCAGCATGGTACAATTACTTTTCTATAGTGACAGTACTGTCCTACAGAAAGGTGATTCCCTCGCTGTGGTCAATATACATCCCAATGGTGCAGTCAGTGTCCTTAAAAATGGTGCTCATGCATTCATATGTGTGCAGAGTATTTACTGCCCTGATGAAAAGCCTGAGCATTTTGACATCATGGCCCTTTAAGCACAGCTAAGTCACGGAGAGGGCATGTGGTGAAACCACAGCAGGGGAGAGAACATAGAATCTTCTGAATGCCATATGGCAAAGTGATTGTGCATGTTCTTGGGGTGATTTATAAAGTATTTTAACAGAATCTTAAAGGAATAGGTCACCAAAACTGACAATTCTGCCAAATTTACCCACCAACATGTTGTTCCAAGTCAGATCATTTTCATTTGGGCATGGAACATGGAAGGAGATATTTTGAAGAATGTTCATACTGTTCTTTCCCCTCATTAAAGAAAAGTGAATGGTGACAAGGACTGTTGATTCCAAGTCTTCTAGAACCATACAATAGCTTTGTGTGACTGAAAGACCAAGGTCGTTATTTGCTGAAAATCTTGGCCTCGGCCGTAGCTCTCAGATCTTATTTGTGCTTTGCATATTCAAACTTGGAGCATTATAATTAGTACTTACAACACATGCCAGAACCAATCACTGATGTCAAACTGGGCTCGACACATTTTCATACGGCAAGTTCACATATAGGGATATAGTGATGTATATATGAAATTGTGTTTTTTCCATAAAAAGATTAAGCTTACATTTGGGACCTTAAGATTTGTTTTTACATTTTGCCATTATTTTTAAGACACGCAAACCCATTTTACTCCCTAATTCTGATTACCGTAACGTGTCCAGACATTTTACTTTACTATTCCAATTATTTTCAATAATGATTCTCATAATGTATTACAGTTAAAAAAAAAAAAAAAAAAATTGTTCTACAATAATTTTTTATTAAAATCTGCTAAAATGAACGGCATCGCCAAGGGAGCTAGTACTACTATGATGTTTAAGCTAAAAACTTAATTGAAATACTATATCGTTTTTTCACATTGTGGTAATGGTAATATCATAATGACAATATTTTTAGCATTAGGGTAATGAGAATTTGGGGTAAAATGTGCATAACAATCATGAAAATAATGTCACAATGTATGTGTGTGTACATATATATATATATATATATTATATAAACTCAGCAAAAAAAGAAATGTCCTCTCACTTTCAACTGCTTTTATTTTCAGCAAACTTAACATGTGTACATATTTGTATGAACATAAAAAGAGTCAGCCACTAAGACATAAACTGAACAAATTTCACAAACATGTGACTAACAGAAATAGAATAATGTGTCCCTGAACAAAGGGGGGGGGGTCAAAAGTAACAGTCAGTATCTGGTGTGGCCACCAGCTGCATTAAGTACTGCAGTGCATCTCCTCCTCATGGACTGCACCAGATTTGCCAGTTCTTGCTGTGAGATGTTACCCCACTCTTCCACCAAGGCACTTGCAAGTTCCCGGACATTTCTGGGGGGAACGGCCCTAGCCCTCACCCTCCACTCCAGCAGGTCCCAGGCGTGCTCAATGGGATTGAGATCCGGGCTCTTCGCTGGCCATGGCAGAACACTGACATTCCTGTCTTGCAGGAAATCACGCACAGATCGAGCAGTATGGCTGGTGGCATTGTCTTGCTGGAGGGTCATGTCAGGATGAGCCTGCAGGAAGGGTACCACATGAGGGAGGAGGATGTCTTCCCTGTAACGCACAGCATTGAGATTGCCTGCATTGACAACAAGCTCAGTCCGATGATGCTGTGACACACCGCCCCAGACCATGACGGACCCTCCACCTCCAAATCGATCCCGCTCCAGAGTACAGGCCTCGGTGTAATGCTCATTCCTTCGACGATAAACGCGAGTCCAACCATCACCCCTGGTGAGACAAAACCATGACTCGTCAGTGAAGAGCACTTTTTGCCAGTCCTGTCTGGTCCAGCGAAGGTGGGTTTGTGCCCATAGGTGACGTTGTTGCTGGTGATGTCTGGTAAGGACCTGCCTTACAACAGGCCTACAAGCCCTCAGTCCAGCCTTTCTGAGCCTATTGCGGACAGTCTGAGCACTTTTGGAGGGATTGTGCATTCCTGGTGTAACTCGGGCAGTTGTTGTTGCCATCCTGTACCTGTCCGCAGGTGTAATATTCGGATGTACCGATTATGTGCAGGTGTTGTTACATGTAGTCTGCCACTACAAGGACGATCAGCTGTCCTTCATGTCTCCCTGCAGCGCTGTCTTAGGCGTCTCACAGTACGGACATTGCAATTTATTGCCCTGGCCACATCTGCAGTCCTCATGCCTCCATGCAGGATGCCTAAGGCACGTTCACGCAGATGAGCAGAGACCCTGGGCATCTTTTTTTTGTGGTGTTTTTCAGAGTCAGTAGAAAGGTCTCTTTAGTGTCCTAAGTTTTTATAATTGTGACCTTAATTGCCTACCATCTGTAAGCTGTTAGTGTCTTAACGACCGTTCCACAGGTGCATGTTCATTAATTGTTTATGGTTCATTGAACAAGCATGGAAAATATTGTTTAAACTCTTTACAATAAAGATCTGTAAAGTTATTTGCATTTTTACTAAATTATCTTTAAAATACAGTGTCCTGAAAAAGGGATGTTTTTTTTTTTTTTTTTTTGCTGAGTTTATATAGCCCTAAAAAATAGGCTTCAGACTTAATTTCAATATTATTTATTACTTGAGTTTCTTTAGATTTTTGGGGTAAAATAGGACCAGGACATTTTCTTGAAAGGTTTTGTGAAAATCATCCATTTCCAGTCTGTTCCTCACACAAAGTTATCATTTGGCTTCAGAAGACTTTGAACATCGTACATGAGTCATTTGGAATACTTTTAATTTTTGTCCTTTTTGGAGCTTGACACCTCCATTCCCATCCACTTTCATTGTGTGGATAAAGAGCAGCGTGAACATTCTTCAAAACATTTTCTTTTGTGTTCTGCGGAAGAAAGAAAATCATATGGGGTTTGAAACCTCATGAGGGTGATTATATGATGACAAAATTGTTATATTGGGGTGAACATTTCCTCTAAATTTACACATCAATTAAAGCACCTGTTTATACAGGTGCACTCCGAGCAAGATGCGCGCGCTGTCACGCGCACTCCGGTGTGTTGCAGGTTCACTTCTCAAAACTATCTCCATGACAACAAAATTATTTGGCAACAACAGCGTTATGTTGGTGGAACTGAAGTCTTAGAAAAGTAAAATGAACGAGCAAAAAAACAAAACAATACAACAACAACAACAACGTTTTCTCAGCATACCTGGTTTGACGGTCTTAATGCGAATCGGCTCTCGAAAGTGGCGGATCACCGCGTGCGTGTCTCGGTTCGTCAGCCCGCTGACAGGTGTTCCGTTCACCTCCAATAATACATCCCCGTAGTACGGTAGTCTCCCGACGTGACACACCAGCACGTCCAAGTTCATCTGACCAAGAAACGGGAACTCCCCGTGCTCGGCGCCTCCGAGGATCTCCACAACATCACCGAACTCCCCGACGCTTCCCCACGACACGGCGCACTCCTGCACTTTAGTTGACCAGTGTTTCTTCCTCTTCAAAGTTTTAGACATCATTTATCCATTAAGCTTCAGTGCAGAATCAATTGAGCACGTTTAAGCCTTGCTTTCCGGTGTGTTGTTCACTTCACCGGACGTGGAGATGGAGATGACAACATGTTTAACTGCATCCAGCCCATCTCTTTAGAAAGATATATGCGTCCATATCAAATTTCTGTGCAAGCATTATTAGTTCAAGACAACATTTAGATTGCCTTATTTTTGCGTATTTCAAAACGTTATTATCTCCACGTAACGTGAAGCTGCTGTTATGGCTACATTATGCAAATTATTAACAGGCATAAATAACACATCTACGACAGGAACAGTAATGTAAAACTGTGTTTACCTATTAAGTTCATCCAGGTTTGTTCGCATGCACATCACGCGCAGCAGACTGTCACATACTCGCACTTAAGATACACGTCTGTCACTACAGCGCGATAAAAAAACAACACAGTTTGTCTAGTATAACTGTTTCACTATTTAAAGCCACAGAATTAGATTCGGTTCTTGTATGGACCGTCCAACGACCGAAGCTCAGTATCCTCGCCGCTCTTCGAAACGTGATGCTCAGTCCGTGTTTGGACGTGTGTGACGCGTCTTCATTCCTGGCTGTGACTGAATGGTCAGCTCAACTCACCTTTATGAACCCTTGACAAATAACCTGCTAGAAAATGAAACTGTCGACATTCTTTTTATGGTGTTTCTATCGCCCCGTGAAGCCTCAAATGGTCGCTGTGATTGTGTAATACGCGGCGGCTGCTACTGTTGCTCTCAGCTTGTATGTCAAATGGTGTGTGTGTTTTACGCACACACACAAGAGCATCCAACGCGGTCCATTACTGGACGGCAGCAATAAGGTTATATAGAGTGAGCAATCAGCTCATCTGGTAGATTGAGACCCAAAGGAACCTGTTAAAAAGGGGATAGTTCCTGCTCTAAATTCCGATTGGATTTGCAAATTTGAGCCGTTGTAAAAATCCACGCACCTGTGACTGTTGAATTCTACATTAATGCCAAATTGCTATGCTGCACGCCACGGCAACAATAAAACAGCCTTAAAATTATAGTTCACCCAAAACTGAAAATTCTCTCATCATTTACTCACCTTCATGCCATCCCAGATCTGTGACTTTCTTCTGCTGAACACAAACGATTTTAAGAAGAATATTTAAGCTCTGTATGTCCTCACAATGCAAGTGAATGGGTGCCTAAGATTTGAAGCTCCAAAAGCACATAAAGGCATCATAAAAGTAATCCATTCGACTTTAGTAGTTAAATCCACTTCTTCGGAAGTGATATGATAAGTCTGGGTGAGAAACAGTTCAATATTTTAGTCCTTTTTTACTATAAATCTTCACTTTCACTTCCATATTCTTCTTCTTTTGATTTTGGCGATTCGCATTCATTGTGCATATTGCCACCTAATGGGCAAGCAGGAGAATTTGTAGTGAAAAAGGATTTAAATATTGATCTGTTTCTCACCCACACCTATAATATCACTTCTGAAGACATAGATTTAACCACTGGAGTCATATGGATACATACTTTTATGCTGCCTTTATGTGCTTTTGGAGCTTCAAAATGTTGGTACCCATTCACTTGCATTGTCAGGACCTACAGAGCTGAAATATTCTTCTAAAAATCTTTGTACTACATCTGGGATGGTGAGAAAATGATGAGAGAATTTTTGCTTTGGGGTGAACTATTCCTTTGAGTAAGGCTAATAAACTACTCCGTGGAAGATTTTTGAACCAATTAAAAATTGTATGGTTCCAACTCTAAATTCTGATTGGATGAGCACACAGTATGCTCTGCACACAGTATGCGTGACGTAAATTTCGTCATAATCCAGTCCACGCAGTCCAGATTTTCTCGACTCGCAGATCATCATCTGTGCCAGGGGTGTAACTACAGGGAGGGGAGGCTGGGCAACCACCCTAGGGCCGGGGTGAGAGCATATTTCTGAGAACACATCGTGCCAATCCGTGGTTAAACACTGGACACAACTAGTAGTAATTGTCATCCATTGTCAATAAACGTGAGCGGTACTTGATTTTGAAGTATGGAAAATGTGGCTCATTGTTTTGTTTGTCAACTCTGACTTTATGTCAGAAGTCAACCGATTTAGAATTGTGGGTGTTTGGTGTGTCTTATTAGTCATTTGCTAGCAATTAAGAACATGCAAAACACTGTTGACGTGGTTCATTATTTAGCATGATCCAATCTTTTTCACTTTTAGAGTTGTTTTCTTGAATTAATCTGTTTTTTGACTAATCTTTTAAGTAAACCAATCGTTCTGTTCACTTCCATTGTTATGGTCATGAGCGATTCAGTTTTTTTAGAATCAGTTAAACCAATGATTCAGTGACTCATTCACAACTCACAAAAGACGCTGATTTGTCGCCACCTATTGACGCAAAGTAATTTGCAGAAATGGTGACTGAATGAATCTTTTTGGTGAACGGATTCAAAAGACACGACTCATGGTGTGAATCCCCAAAAACTCCACCACTATTAAACAGCATAATCTCAGTTAAATAATTTATCTGTTGACATTCTTATTGCTAGATACCTGAATATAATAAAGTGTAATAATAGCACTGACATCTGAAGATGACCTTAAGATTTGTTTTTACATTTTGCCATTATTTTTAAGACACGCAAACCCATTTTACTCCCTAATTCTGATTACCGTAACGTGTCCAGACATTTTACTTTACTATTCCAATTATTTTCAATAATGATTCTCATAATGTATTACAGTTAAAAAAAAAAAAAAAAATTGTTCTACAATAATTTTTTATTAAAATCTGCTAAAATGAACGGCATCGCCAAGGGAGCTAGTACTACTATGATGTTTAAGCTAAAAACTTAATTGAAATACTATATCGTTTTTTCACATTGTGGTAATGGTAATATCATAATGACAATATTTTTAGCATTAGGGTAATGAGAATTTGGGGTAAAATGTGCATAACAATCATGAAAATAATGTCACAATGTATGTGTGTGTACATATATATATATATATATATATATATATATATATATATATATATTATATAAACTCAGCAAAAAAAGAAATGTCCTCTCACTTTCAACTGCTTTTATTTTCAGCAAACTTAACATGTGTACATATTTGTATGAACATAAAAAGAGTCAGCCACTAAGACATAAACTGAACAAATTTCACAAACATGTGACTAACAGAAATAGAATAATGTGTCCCTGAACAAAGGGGGGGGGGTCAAAAGTAACAGTCAGTATCTGGTGTGGCCACCAGCTGCACTAAGTACTGCAGTGCATCTCCTCCTCATGGACTGCACCAGATTTGCCAGTTCTTGCTGTGAGATGTTACCCCACTCTTCCACCAAGGCACTTGCAAGTTCCCGGACATTTCTGGGGGGAACGGCCCTAGCCCTCACCCTCCACTCCAGCAGGTCCCAGGCGTGCTCAATGGGATTGAGATCCGGGCTCTTCGCTGGCCATGGCAGAACACTGACATTCCTGTCTTGCAGGAAATCACGCACAGATCGAGCAGTATGGCTGGTGGCATTGTCTTGCTGGAGGGTCATGTCAGGATGAGCCTGCAGGAAGGGTACCACATGAGGGAGGAGGATGTCTTCCCTGTAACGCACAGCATTGAGATTGCCTGCATTGACAACAAGCTCAGTCCGATGATGCTGTGACACACCGCCCCAGACCATGACGGACCCTCCACCTCCAAATAGATCCCGCTCCAGAGTACAGGCCTCGGTGTAATGCTCATTCCTTCGACGATAAACGCGAGTCCAACCATCACCCCTGGTGAGACAAAACCATGACTCGTCAGTGAAGAGCACTTTTTGCCAGTCCTGTCTGGTCCAGCGAAGGTGGGTTTGTGCCCATAGGTGACGTTGTTGCTGGTGATGTCTGGTAAGGACCTGCCTTACAACAGGCCTACAAGCCCTCAGTCCAGCCTTTCTGAGCCTATTGCGGACAGTCTGAGCACTTTTGGAGGGATTGTGCATTCCTGGTGTAACTCGGGCAGTTGTTGTTGCCATCCTGTACCTGTCCGCAGGTGTAATATTCGGATGTACCGATTATGTGCGGGTGTTGTTACATGTAGTCTGCCACTACAAGGACGATCAGCTGTCCTTCATGTCTCCCTGCAGCGCTGTCTTAGGCGTCTCGCAGTACGGACATTGCAATTTATTGCCCTGGCCACATCTGCAGTCCTCATGCCTCCATGCAGGATGCCTAAGGCACGTTCACGCAGATGAGCAGAGACCCTGGGCATCTTTTTTTTGTGGTGTTTTTCAGAGTCAGTAGAAAGGTCTCTTTAGTGTCCTAAGTTTTTATAATTGTGACCTTAATTGCCTACCATCTGTAAGCTGTTAGTGTCTTAACGACCGTTCCACAGGTGCATGTTCATTAATTGTTTATGGTTCATTGAACAAGCATGGAAAATATTGTTTAAACTCTTTACAATAAAGATCTGTAAAGTTATTTGCATTTTTACTAAATTATCTTTAAAATACAGTGTCCTGAAAAAGGGATGTTTTTTTTTTTTTTTTGCTGAGTTTATATAGCCCTAAAAAATAGGCTTCAGACTTAATTTCAATATTATTTATTACTTGAGTTTCTTTAGATTTTTGGGGTAAAATAGGACCAGGACATTTTCTTGAAAGGTTTTGTGAAAATCATCCATTTCCAGTCTGTTCCTCACACAAAGTTATCATTTGGCTTCAGAAGACTTTGAACATCGTACATGAGTCATTTGGAATACTTTTAATTTTTGTCCTTTTTGGAGCTTGACACCTCCATTCCCATCCACTTTCATTGTGTGGATAAAGAGCAGCGTGAACATTCTTCAAAACATTTTCTTTTGTGTTCTGCGGAAGAAAGAAAATCATATGGGGTTTGAAACCTCATGAGGGTGATTATATGATGACAAAATTGTTATATTGGGGTGAACATTTCCTCTAAATTTACACATCAATTAAAGCACCTGTTTATACAGGTGCACTCCGAGCAAGATGCGCGCGCTGTCACGCGCACTCCGGTGTGTTGCAGGTTCACTTCTCAAAACTATCTCCATGACAACAAAATTATTTGGCAACAACAGCGTTATGTTGGTGGAACTGAAGTCTTAGAAAAGTAAAATGAACGAGCAAAAAAACAAAACAATACAACAACAACAACAACGTTTTCTCAGCATACCTGGTTTGACGGTCTTAATGCGAATCGGCTCTCGAAAGTGGCGGATCACCGCGTGCGTGTCTCGGTTCGTCAGCCCGCTGACAGGTGTTCCGTTCACCTCCAATAATACATCCCCGTAGTACGGTAGTCTCCCGACGTGACACACCAGCACGTCCAAGTTCATCTGACCAAGAAACGGGAACTCCCCGTGCTCGGCGCCTCCGAGGATCTCCACAACATCACCGAACTCCCCGACGCTTCCCCACGACACGGCGCACTCCTGCACTTTAGTTGACCAGTGTTTCTTCCTCTTCAAAGTTTTAGACATCATTTATCCATTAAGCTTCAGTGCAGAATCAATTGAGCACGTTTAAGCCTTGCTTTCCGGTGTGTTGTTCACTTCACCGGACGTGGAGATGGAGATGACAACATGTTTAACTGCATCCAGCCCATCTCTTTAGAAAGATATATGCGTCCATATCAAATTTCTGTGCAAGCATTATTAGTTCAAGACAACATTTAGATTGCCTTATTTTTGCGTATTTCAAAACGTTATTATCTCCACGTAACGTGAAGCTGCTGTTATGGCTACATTATGCAAATTATTAACAGGCATAAATAACACATCTACGACAGGAACAGTAATGTAAAACTGTGTTTACCTATTAAGTTCATCCAGGTTTGTTCGCATGCACATCACGCGCAGCAGACTGTCACATACTCGCACTTAAGATACACGTCTGTCACTACAGCGCGATAAAAAAACAACACAGTTTGTCTAGTATAACTGTTTCACTATTTAAAGCCACAGAATTAGATTCGGTTCTTGTATGGACCGTCCAACGACCGAAGCTCAGTATCCTCGCCGCTCTTCGAAACGTGATGCTCAGTCCGTGTTTGGACGTGTGTGACGCGTCTTCATTCCTGGCTGTGACTGAATGGTCAGCTCAACTCACCTTTATGAACCCTTGACAAATAACCTGCTAGAAAATGAAACTGTCGACATTCTTTTTATGGTGTTTCTATCGCCCCGTGAAGCCTCAAATGGTCGCTGTGATTGTGTAATACGCGGCGGCTGCTACTGTTGCTCTCAGCTTGTATGTCAAATGGTGTGTGTGTTTTACGCACACACACAAGAGCATCCAACGCGGTCCATTACTGGACGGCAGCAATAAGGTTATATAGAGTGAGCAATCAGCTCATCTGGTAGATTGAGACCCAAAGGAACCTGTTAAAAAGGGGATAGTTCCTGCTCTAAATTCCGATTGGATTTGCAAATTTGAGCCGTTGTAAAAATCCACGCACCTGTGACTGTTGAATTCTACATTAATGCCAAATTGCTATGCTGCACGCCACGGCAACAATAAAACAGCCTTAAAATTATAGTTCACCCAAAACTGAAAATTCTCTCATCATTTACTCACCTTCATGCCATCCCAGATCTGTGACTTTCTTCTGCTGAACACAAACGATTTTAAGAAGAATATTTAAGCTCTGTATGTCCTCACAATGCAAGTGAATGGGTGCCTAAGATTTGAAGCTCCAAAAGCACATAAAGGCATCATAAAAGTAATCCATTCGACTTTAGTAGTTAAATCCACTTCTTCGGAAGTGATATGATAAGTCTGGGTGAGAAACAGTTCAATATTTTAGTCCTTTTTTACTATAAATCTTCACTTTCACTTCCATATTCTTCTTCTTTTGATTTTGGCGATTCGCATTCATTGTGCATATTGCCACCTAATGGGCAAGCAGGAGAATTTGTAGTGAAAAAGGATTTAAATATTGATCTGTTTCTCACCCACACCTATAATATCACTTCTGAAGACATAGATTTAACCACTGGAGTCATATGGATACATACTTTTATGCTGCCTTTATGTGCTTTTGGAGCTTCAAAATGTTGGTACCCATTCACTTGCATTGTCAGGACCTACAGAGCTGAAATATTCTTCTAAAAATCTTTGTACTACATCTGGGATGGTGAGAAAATGATGAGAGAATTTTTGCTTTGGGGTGAACTATTCCTTTGAGTAAGGCTAATAAACTACTCCGTGGAAGATTTTTGAACCAATTAAAAATTGTATGGTTCCAACTCTAAATTCTGATTGGATGAGCACACAGTATGCTCTGCACACAGTATGCGTGACGTAAATTTCGTCATAATCCAGTCCACGCAGTCCAGATTTTCTCGACTCGCAGATCATCATCTGTGCCAGGGGTGTAACTACAGGGAGGGGAGGCTGGGCAACCACCCTAGGGCCGGGGTGAGAGCATATTTCTGAGAACACATCGTGCCAATCCGTGGTTAAACACTGGACACAACTAGTAGTAATTGTCATCCATTGTCAATAAACGTGAGCGGTACTTGATTTTGAAGTATGGAAAATGTGGCTCATTGTTTTGTTTGTCAACTCTGACTTTATGTCAGAAGTCAACCGATTTAGAATTGTGGGTGTTTGGTGTGTCTTATTAGTCATTTGCTAGCAATTAAGAACATGCAAAACACTGTTGACGTGGTTCATTATTTAGCATGATCCAATCTTTTTCACTTTTAGAGTTGTTTTCTTGAATTAATCTGTTTTTTGACTAATCTTTTAAGTAAACCAATCGTTCTGTTCACTTCCATTGTTATGGTCATGAGCGATTCAGTTTTTTTAGAATCAGTTAAACCAATGATTCAGTGACTCATTCACAACTCACAAAAGACGCTGATTTGTCGCCACCTATTGACGCAAAGTAATTTGCAGAAATGGTGACTGAATGAATCTTTTTGGTGAACGGATTCAAAAGACACGACTCATGGTGTGAATCCCCAAAAACTCCACCACTATTAAACAGCATAATCTCAGTTAAATAATTTATCTGTTGACATTCTTATTGCTAGATACCTGAATATAATAAAGTGTAATAATAGCACTGACATCTGAAGGGAACTATCACCCCCTTGAGTGCTGAGGTATGTTACCACCACACATGGAAAAAAAAAAAGTCTAATTTCAATTTCATAACAAAATTCCATCAAATTAAATTGAGTAATTGAGTTTTAACAAAATAAAATAAATACACATATTTTAAGCTTTATTCATTTAAATGTTAAAAAAAAAAAAAATACAAAATTCAATTTGATGGAATTTTGTTATGAAATTTAAATGTGTAAATCTTACAAATAGGAATGTTTTTTCTTTTTTTTTTTTTTTTTTTTTTTTTTGAGTGCAGTAAGGCAAGAAAGAAAATACTGCAGCAGTACTGCATGCTTGAAAAGCATTGGCCAAGCATTTGCATTTGACTAAAGTATGTTTCTGTCTAAAAGACTCCCTTACAAAATGTATTTTAGCAATATCATGGTACAGTGATCTATCAGATGGTCATATGTCAAAAAAAAACAAACATTTTGTTATTGCACCTAATATCCATTTAAAGTCATTCTGCAAAGTTAAGAAAATTACACAATAGGATGCCTTATGGTGTATAACATTATTTCCTGTGACCTAAAATAATACAGTAATGTATGCAATGTCAATGTGTGCCTGCTTCTTTCTCATTGTAATATGATTTTGTAATTTAATCTATAAATTATTTAATTTAACCTTGTTATAGGAGAGGATATAAGTAATAAGTGTGAAACATTTGGCTCCTGTGAATATCTCTTCTTTTAATCAAATTATAGGGGCACTTATCTTAATAGCAGTCTTGTCATTGAAAATGAGATTCGAGTCCCTCAAAGCTGCCACACTCTGGTGTGTAGTTGTAACTGCACCAGACATTATTCAATCTGCCATGGTTTCAAACAGGCATGATGACACACTGTTATTAATTAAAGACAAGTCTAGACAAATCCAAAGCAGTGCCTTCTCAAGTTTCTAATGAATCCCTTTTAATTCCCAATCATGGCTGTGCTCCTCAAAACTCAGAATGCTTGCATTTCCCTTGAGTATGGAGATCAAACACAGGAATTACAGCAGGAAGTGTATAAACATGGTTAATTACAGGCTACTCTATCACAAGACCAGACATGAAACTAATTTCAATGTGTTAGGTAGATTTAACCTCTGAAATTAAACATAAAAATAAAAAAATATTAACTTCTCTACTATTCATTTAGTACAGTTAAAGCTACACTAAGTAAGATTTTGTTGTTGTTAGAAATGAACAAAATTTCATTAATGAGCAAGTAGGGGAAACTGGGGATGGTTGCAACACTTTTTGCATTTCTGTCAGTTACTATTTGGATTAGACCAACCAAATTTGTATATTAAACTTACATCTGTCTGCTAATTACCCATACCATTTAAAGATGATTACATATCGTTCGCAATATTTATTTGAATGGAAGAAGTCAGATGTTGCAACTGACCTCAACCCTGGGAACAGTTGCAACATGATAAGGGACGGTTGCAACATGTTAAAAATACATTGCATTTCACTAATTAACTTTTGCTTTTTGTCTCAATGAGCATATATTTATCAAATAACAGTTATTGAGTTTTGTTTGTTTATGTGTAGAACATAGGCCTTGTCATACTGAAAACAAACAGAATACAATTTCTACTTTTAGATGATTTATTCACTGTATGACAAAAAAATAATGGCTTACTATTTGCTAATGGACCATTACAATAATACGATTACGTTAATAAGAAATAATGAAATGATCGCGTTATTATATTATTAACTCCAATGATATGTACCTCACAATGACTTGTGCATGTATGCACATAACGTAATCTTATTTTTTGTAATGGCATCAATATCACCGGAGAAGAAGACAGTTGATAATTTTATATATTTGGATGAACTATCCTTTTATGTACCCCACAATGACTTATGTATAAAAAAAAATAAATAAATAAAAATAAAAAAAAATACAATACAAATTATTAATTAAAAAATCTATCCTTTTATGTACATGAAACAAATTTCATGATGGGGTGCAAGGAGGAAGCGGGAGATGAGAAATTATTTTTTAACTCATCAAAACTCACTTTTAAGCGGACTGTCAGCAAAGGCTCTGTGTGTGTGTGTGTGTGCGCGTTAGAGACAGTCATTGCCAGGTGATGATCCTTACCGTTCTCATATCCTGATCTTGCTCTCCCTTCACAAGCCGGCGCTCAACCACGCCCCCACCACCACAGTACATCACAATGACTATAAATGTATACGTTATAACATAATCTTTAAAAAAAAAACAACAAAAAAAAAAAACAACACAATACAAATTTGTATTTGGGTGAGCTATCCTTATGTACCCCACATTGACAATGAAAAATACTGTTGTGTGGTCTTTTCTGATATGGCTGCTTAACCCTATCAGCCATGACAGAACATCATGTGCTAGCTAGACGCACTGACCTTGACACATGCTAACCATGTCACTTAGAAGTCAATAAAACAATGATTGAAACTAAGTTTTTATAAATTCATACAAAGGTTCAGGAGAGTATGACAAAAATACAGCTCATGAAAAAATTACTTTCATACCTCCAAAACAAGGTTTTTCAATAAATGCAGCAGCAGATGTTGAATGTGTCTTCTGTCTTCGTCTGTAAATAAAGAAAAGAAGATCCGGAGCTACTGCAGTGCGTGTATATGTGCAGTGATAGGTGTGGAAGTAGTTTGAAGCTGAAAGCTTCTAGCCACAACAAATGAGCAAAATTGACATCTAAAGTCTCCATAGCCTAACTTTTGTAACGTTATTTTTTTTTAAACAATTGTTTTCAATAAGTCGAAACAACAGCAGAAGATATGCTACTTATGTGCAAATAAGACATATTTTTCAGATATCCGTCTTTTTCTTCCCTTTGTTATTTATTTATTTATTTAGGGGAGGGGGCGAGTTTGGTTGTTGTTAGTGAAATTTGCTCTGATAAGTTGATCACCTGTAACAATGGTTACACCAGTACTCCTCAAACCATCAGATTCATCCGCACAAAAGAGCAGAGCCAATGCTCAGCTCACGTAATTAGCAAAACAATGTTCCTCTGCAAGTAACTTGAAGTTCTATGCTTCAACCGAGGGCCAAAAGTTACAAAATGTAGCTTTAACATTGCCAGGTTATTTGCGAAATCTTTGCTGCAAATAGGCAAAAAAAAAAAAAAAAAAAAAGCTTTTGAACATCATTCCACCATTATTCAGTTCATTTAACATTTTCAGACCCTGCATCTATTCCAGTCAAAAGTGAATAACATCGATTATCTCATTACAATGGCACCTACCAAGGGGTGGGATATATTAGGCAGCAAGTGAACAGTCAGTTCTTGAATTTCATGTGTTGGAAGCAGCAAAAATGGGCAAGCATAAGGATCTGAGCGACTTTGACAAGCCAAATTGTGATGGCTAGACGACTGGGTCAGAGCATCTCCAAAACGGCAGGTCTTGTGGGGTGTTCCCGGTATGCAGTGGTTAGTAGCTACCAAAAGTGGTCCAAGGAAGGACAACCGGTAAACCGGCAACAGGGTCATGGGCGCCCAAGGCTCACTGATGTGCGTGGAGAGCGAAGGCCAGTCCGTCTGGTCCGATCCCACAGAAGAGTTACTGTAGCAAAAATTGTAGAAAAAAGGTGTCAGAACAAACAGTGCATCGCAGATTGATGCGTATTGATCAGCCCATGCTGACCCGTCTACCGGCGAAAGCGCCTACAATGGGCATGTGAGCGACAGAACTGAACCATGGAGCAATGGAAGAAGGTGACCTGGTCTGTTGAATCATATTTTCTTTTAGATCATGTGGTTGGCCGGGTGCGTGTGTGTCGTTTACCTACAGAAGAGATGGCAGCAGGATGCACTATGGGAAGAAGGCAGGCCGGCGGAGGCAGTGTGATGCTCAGGGTAATGTTCTGCTGGGAAACCTTGGGTCCTGGAATTCATGTGGATTTTACTTTGACACGTACCACCTACCTAAAGATTGTTACAGACCACATACACCCCTTCATGGCAACTGTATTCCCTGATGGCAGTGGCCTCTTTCAGCAGGGTAATGCGCCCTGCCACACTACAAAAATAGTTCAGGAATGGTTTGAGGAACATGACAAAGAGTTCAAGGTGTTGACTTGGCCTCCAAATTCCCCAGATCTCAATTCGATTGAGCATCTATGGGATGTGCTGGACCAACAAGTCTGATCTATGGGGCCCCACCTTGCAACTTACAGGACTTACAAGATCTGCTGCTAACATCTTGGTGCCAGATACCACAGGACACCTTCAGAGGTCTTGTGGAGTCCATGCCTCGCCGGGTCAGAGCTGTCTACACAATATTAGGAAGGTGGTTTTAATGTTGTGGCTGATCAGTGTATTGTTAATTTGTGAACAAAATAATCTTCCTTTGAAATAAATAATAAATAATATATATATATATATATATATATATATATATATATATATATATATATATATATATATATATATATAGCATACAGTTGAAGTCAGAAGTTTACATACACTTAGGTTGAAGTCATTAAAACTCATTATTTAACCACTCCACAAATTTCATATTAGCAAACTATAGTTTTGGCAAGTCGTTTAGAACATCTACTTTGTGCATAACATGAGTAATTTTTCCAACAATTGTTTACAGACCGATTGTTTCACTTTTAATTGACTATATCACAATTCCAATGGGTCAGACGTTTACATACACTAAGATAACTGACTTTAAGCAGCTTGGAAAATTCCAGAAAATTATGTCAAGCCTTTAGGCAATTAGCTTCTGATAGGCTAATTGGCTAATTTGAGTCAATTGGAGGTGTATCTGTGGATGTATTTTAAGGCCTACCTTCAAACTCAGTGCCTCTTTGCTTGACATCATGGGAAAATCAAAAGAAATCAGCCAAGACCTCAGAAAATTTTTTTTGGACCTCCACAAGTCTGGTTCATCCTTGGTAGCAATTTCTAAACACCTGGTGGTACCACGTTCATCTGTACAAACAATAGTACGCAAGTATAAACACCATGGAACCACACAGCCATCATACCGCTCAGGAAGGAAATGCATTCTGTCTCCTAGAGATGCACGTAGTTTGGTGCGAAAAGTGCAAATCAATCCCAGAACAACAGCAAAGGACCTTGTGGAGATGCTGGAGGGAACAGGTAGGCAAGTATCTATATCCACAGTAAAATGAGTCCTATATCGACAGAACCTGAAAGGCTGCTCAGCAAGGAAGAATCCACTGCTCCAAAACTGCCATAAAGCCAGAATACAGTTTGCAAGTGCACATGGGGACAAAAATCTATTTATCTATTTATTATGTGTGTGTGTGTATATATATATATACACACACACACACACACACACACACACACACACACACACATATATATATACATACACACATAATAAATAGATTTTTGTCCCCATGTGCACAATTTTACAATTATTTTCTGAAAGGGTTACCACACATTGACCTATATAGGGGGCATGCTGTCACAATGGGAACTGGATGTTTATTAAAGAATACCCATTTCTGAAGTATGAAAGACCAACATCCACAACATTTGTATTTAAAACTGTGTAAAACTGCAACAATTAAAGCAGGTAACCACATGCCCAGATACCTAACATTGATTATATAGTTGATCCTTGCCTGAATGTATTCCAATGGTTTATTGTGCTCACTAGTTTATCCAACAACCTTACTATATGATGGAATTGGTATTAGTTTTGGAGGCTCGAATTCACAAATAATATCCTAACTTAACATTTTGACCTGTTTGAAACCAACATAGATAACCTCTTTCGGAGAAAACAAACATTTGTGTAATTGGACTTCTATTTCAAAGCCTAACAGTTAAACCACATAAATCTGGAAACTAAAAGTCTCTGGATACTAATCACCTAGTTTAATAGATATCTATTGGTAGTTCTAAAACCAACAAGCAGTTTAGATCAAGTCTCAATAAAAAAAAAAAAAAAAAATGTTCAAAGGGAGTATAGTCTTGGTTGTGGTCTAAATTATGGCAATAGACTGAGATTAGTGTGGGGCGCTGCATGCAGAGGAACAGCACGCTCACAATGGGTAAGTGTAATAATCCACAACAAGTGTACTGTTTAAATGAATTATTGATAAAGATCAGTTAATGGGGTAAGCAGCAAGCAGAGGTACATATTTTGATCTTACAACTATCATTTCTCTCTTAGCCCAAACTGTCAGTTTAAGTATTTAGTGGGATTCATCATTCAAACATCTGCATTCTTTTGTACTCACTGCAACTTTCACTCAAGTGTTTTGCGATTCACTGTATTGTAGTAACTCGTACTGTAATCAGACTGAAAATACTTTAAGATTCCAACAATTTATTTGAATAATATAATGCACTTCTGGTGCAACTGAATTTTCATTTTATTGTTTAAATGTCAGCTAATTGTTGGCATTTCCTGAAACACGATGTTCTTTATACATGCTTTACAGAATGTACTGTTGTATCATATAAACATTACACTTGACAAAACAAAAATTGAACAACATTTTAAAAAGCAGCATTTAAATTAGCATTAGCGCTAAACTTTTGGTTTCTGTTCAAGTATAGGTCTCAGCAGAACAGTAATAGGTTTTTTCAAATCTGTGGGCATTTTCAAACCGGGATTGACGTTTCTAAACTATTCAATGAAAGTAGGGAATCCCAGTGTAGTAATCAGTGGGCGTTTCCAAACCAGGATGGGCATTTCTAAACTATCCAGTGAAAGTAGGGAATCTCAATGGTTTGAAAATGCCCACTGATTGGGAAAAGCACATTTTTGTTCTGCAGAGATAGAAGTTTCTTTCTGTTGGTGGAAAACGGATTGTTTGATGCATGTTTGTTGTTCTTTGGCGTAAACTGAATAGAATTGCAAATGAATGTAAAGTCACAGAAATCACACTTGCCAAGTGTATTAAACAGTTCATTTCCTAACAAAGTTCTGTATTATTCAGAGTAGAATAAAACTGCCATTCACTTAAATTAAATTGTTTTGCCTTAATCTCCTGAGAGATGAACAGTGTCACTCTGAGACTACTGTAATAGGCAAAGCAAGCATTAACAGTAATCCTAAAAGTTTAGATATCCTAAACGTTGCCGGAAGCCACTGGATGACACATAATCCTCTGCTATCAACAACAGAAACTGACACAGCGTGGAGTCAGTCGTATCATTTGGCATAAAGGTCTCTGATTAGTATAAATGTACAGCAAACTGAGGCAAAAAACTGTGCAAAATGCAACAAATGAATATGCAAATCTATGGGTCTTTATCACAGTTGGATAGTGGTTGAAAGCGTTTAGAAATGGAATCTAAAAAAATAACAGGACAGTGACCACAGTTATCTGCTGCTGTGAATATCCATAAGCTTTTGTAAGTTCAAAGAAAGTGCAAAAATCAAAACCGTGTACTGCCGTGTTGTGGAGCCTTGTGAACAAAAAGTATAGCTCAAATGTTTAAATTGAGAGATTGCCGGAAGCCACTGGATGAGACATGATTTGGGCCATTTAAAGTGGTAGTTCACCCAAAAATGAGTGGTCAAAGGTGGAGACTGATTGTAAAAAAGGACTTAAATATGAATCTGTTTCTCACCCACGCCTACCGTATGGCTTCAGAAGATATGGATTGAACCACTGGATTACTTTTATGCTGCCTGAATGTCCTTTTTGGACCTTATGAGTTCTGGTCACCATTCACTTGCAATGTGAGGACCTACCGAGATGAGAGATTCTTAAAAAATAAATAAATAAATAAAATAATAGTGTTCTGCAGAAGACAGTCAGTCATACACATCTGCGATGGCATGAGGGTGAGTAAATGATGAAAGAATTTTCATTTTTGGGTGAACTATCCCTTTAAGCAATAATGCAGAAGCAAGAGTGCTGTTGTACTGAATATCAGCATGGCTATGATTCATCCGTAGTAGAACTGGTTAGGCTGAATGTGAAAAGTAGCTCGTCTTAAAGCAATAACCTCAAAGAATAGAAAGACTGTGTCTGAAACTTGAAAAATACTGCCTAAACTATAAAAATAGCATCTCATGGAGTGGCTGAAATCAATTTCAATTTGTTATTTCTACAGATAGATAAGCATTTTGATAATTAAATATTCCCTAAACTCACTTAAATTTGTCCAAGATCATTCAAAGTGACGTTATGGTGCATTAAAATTCAGCGTGAAAACAGTATTCTTAAAACATGCCTTTTAAGGAAAGGCTCTCTGTTACATCATTGACTAACATTTTGTGACACAGCCCACTTCTCTTAAAGGGATAGTTCACCCAAAAGTGATAAGTCTCATCACCTACTCACCTTTATGCCATCTTAAATTCGTTTGACTTTTTTTTTTTTTTTTTTTTTTTCCTGTGGCAGACAAAAGCACTTTGAATGATGCATGTTTTTGCACATACAATGCAAGTCCATAACATTCACTATGACATCAGCAGGCTCCTTGGCAGGTTCATGACAGAAGCTCATTCACATTTCTTTGCTCTTGATGTGCCAAGGACACTGCAGATGTCAAAATTTATAGTAAAAAGGACTACAATTTTGGTCTGTTTCTCAACCGAATCCAGTCATACAGCTTCAGAAGACTAGGATTAAACCATGTAAATCGTATCTTTTACGCTACCTTTATGTTCTTTATGGAGCTTGAAAGTTATGGACCCCCTTTGGGTTGCATTGTATGGACAAAAACACATCATATATCCTTCAAAATATCTTTGTTTGGGTTCCACAGAAGAAATAAAGTCACATTTGAGTTTGAGATGGCAAATGGATGAGTAAATGTATCCTTTTAATTCAGTGTTCACAAACAAGGAGGTCAAAATCTAGTTTTTTCTTTGTTTTGGTTTTGTTTTTAAGGCCAAATGCAATTTAAAATATTAATAGCAGGCATGGCTATGCCTAAATATGTCTAATTTTGTTTTAGGCCTAAAATCGTGAAGGTTGCAAGCATTTGTGTTTCACAATTAATATTTTTTGAAAAAGGCAAAGAACTCCAGATGAGTTCAAGATTAGTTTACTAATCAGTTTTAAAATTTATAAAACGATAAATATATTGCAGATTCTGCTAGAGGGGTGCAAACTTATGCACTCAACTGTATACAGTGCTGTGAAATACAGTCCTGATTTCTTCTATATTTGTGCATTTTTCATACTAAATTGTTTTAGATCTTCAAATGAAATATAACATAAAACAAAGGCAACCTGAGTAAACACAAAATAGTTTTTAAATATATTTTTGAATTAAGCAAAGTTATCCAACACCTATATCACACATGTGAAAAACTGCCCCCTTAATCTTAATAGCTGGTTGTGCCACATTTAGCAGCAACAACAGAAACCAAACGCTTCCGATAACTGGAGATCAGTCTTTCATAATATTGTGGTGGAATTTTGGTGGATATTCTTTTTTTTTTTTTTTTTCAGAACTGCTTTAGTTCAGCCACATTGGAGAGTTTGAGCATGAACTGCACGTTTAAGGTCCTGCCACAGCATCTCAATCGGGTTCAAGTCAGGACTTTGACTAGGCCACTCCAAAACTTTAATTTAGCTTCTTTTGAGCCATTCAGGGGTGGACTTACTCCTATGCTTTGGATCACTGACTTGCTGCATAATCCAGATGCGCTTGAACTTCAACTCACGAACTGATGACCGGACGTTCTTTAGGATTTTCTGGTAAAGAGCAGAATTCATGTTTCCCACAATTAATGCAAGTCACCTTGGCCCTGAAGCAGCAAACCATCCCTACACCATCACACTACAACCACCATGCTTGACCGTAGGTATGATGTTCTTTTTGTGGAATTCTGTTTGATTTACACCAAATGTAATGGGACCCTGTCTTCCAAGCAGTTCCACTTTCGACACATCAGTCCTCAGAACATTCTCCCAAAAGCTTTGAATTTTGCCAAAACACCTTGATGATCTTCAGACAAGCCTTAATGTTCTTCTGGGTTATCAGTGGATTTCGCCTCGCCACTCTTCCATGAATGGCATTTTTGGCCAGTGTCTTTCTGATATTGGAGTGATAAACAGAGACCATTATTGATGCGAGAGAGGCCTGCAGTTCATTGGATGCTGTCTTTGGCTTTTTTGTGACTCCCTGGATGAGTCATCGCTGTGCTCTTGGAGGAATTTTGGAAGGCTGGCCACTTCTGGGAAGGTTCACTACTATGCCAAGTGTTCTCCATTTGGAGATAATGGCACTCACTGTGGTTCTTTAGTAACTTTAGTAAGGAAAGGGCAAATACTTTTTCACACAGGCCCAGTTGGTATTATATAACTTTTTTGCTTCAATAAATTAACATTATCATTTAAAAATTGTATTTTGTGTTTACTCCAATTGCCTTTTGATTTTGTTTGAAATTTTTTAAACAATGTTGTATGATACAGTATACACAAAAACAGAGGAAATCCGGATGGAGGCAAATACTTTTTCACAGCACTGTATATACATAGATAGGCCCTATAGCTTGTTTTCTATAGTACACATAGTGGGCACAAAACTATTTTAATGATAACCCTTTAAAATTTTGTTTGAAAAAGACAAATAAAATAGCAAGACAGGATTAATATGGGAGAGAACCGTAAAAAAAAAAAAAAAACTTGATTCGTTTAAGGCTGTCCTGGGCAGATTGTCAAAGGTGCAATATCCTGTCTTTCTGACTAATCTAGTGCCTTAAGAAAATGGAGAAAGGAATATTCAAGAATATTTTTGCATTTGTGAAAAGCACTACACAAAATACAATAACTGCATAACAACAGTAACTTCGGCGTACAATGAAAAGAACAGAGCCATTAACTCTATTATATTAATGGCAATCAGTCAGTACAATTTGCCAACAGGAATGAGAAATACAAAACAGATAATTGGCCCTCTGTCACTCAGAGAACATATCTGCCCTGTTAAGGCAGGCTGGTTGCCCAGTTCTCGCCCTGAAAGGGTCAATATTTTCACAGTCCAAATTCACACAGCTCCTTTCCCAGATAAAAGGAAGTTAACGAGGGAATCTTGGTCAAGATTTGGCATATGCGAAAAGGCTCATCTTTCTGAAGTATGTAGGGAAAAAGAGAAACATGGCTGATTCGTCTGTCAAAAGTTTCAGTAGGGCTAGTGGAACTCTTGGAAATGTTACATTCAGAGCCACGGCTCTGACCAGACGGTTGTTGAGGAACGGGTAAAAAGGAATTTTGTCTCCCAGTTCTGAGAGTTTTCCACAAAACACGCACATCCCAGTGGACTACGAAGTAACATGGTGGGGAGAAACAGGTGTGTAAACATTATAAAGAGAGGCATTTCATTTGGCAGATAATGAGGCTTCTCAGAAGAGGTAGTGGGCTGAGGGCACTGGGGGTTGACCATGACGAGGATAGTGGTGATGTTGGGGTCAAGGGCATTGGGGAAGGCAGAATTGGATGGGTTTATGTGGGCGCAGAGTTGGTTTCCTGTGAGTTAGTCCTGTATGTCTCTTCCTCCAGCACCCCACTCCTCCCCTCTCGGCTGTCCCCAGTAGGCAAATCCGTCTGGGACTTGTGTACAGTCACTGAGCCCTGGGCAAGGATGGAGGAGTGAGTTTCTTTTCCACCCCAAAATGATCTGCTAGGGACATCTGGGAGAAGAGAAATAGAGAGACTGAAAATAGATACACTACCAGGCAAAGGTTTTATTCACACCACCTCATTCTTTATTATTACTATTTTCTTCAAAACTATGAAATAACACTGCTTTTTAGTGCATTGCTATTTCAAGGTTGTGATTGGTCCAAGTCAAAAGACCCAACACTCAAAGCTCTGATGTCCTTAGATGGTTCGGCTCCCTCCAATGGAAGTCTATGAGATTGTTTCAGTTTCTTCATCCAACAGGCAAAAATAGTAAGTCCTTAGTAAATGCAGAGTCCAAAGTTTAATACCTGAGGTTATGGATTTGAATTCCTACGTATGAACCATAGAAATAATTGCAAATGTTTCTTAATTACCAATTTTCACATTAGATTCTAACATTTTATTCAGCTCCATGTGAGTGCTAAACACTGGATGGAATAGGGCAGAACCTTTACGCTGTTCTGAGATGCAGGTTGGCGCATTTTTGGAGGCATGATGGGGACCTACACAATATTAGGCAGGTGGTTTTAATGTTGTGGCTGATTGGTACATTCTACTTTCCCAGTTTATTATTCATTGACAACTATAAGTAAGCCATTTGTGGGTTTACATCCCCCAAAAGTATAAACACTGAGCCTCCCAGGCACTATAATAACACTGATGTTTAGATTTTGAGCAGCCCACTCAGCTCCACCAATCTCTTTGTATCTAAACCTATAGCTTGAGTTAGGGGTGTGGCTACTTGAACTAGCTGTTCAGCTGGGAGAATATGAACAACCATGGCAGACTTGTACAGAGGAAAATTAATTTTGCTTCGTCTACAGATGTTAAAGCCAAAATTCAAAGACTTGCTAAAAGACATGGAGACAAAGAACGGAGTAAAACAAGAGTGAACATTGGAGTCACATTTACAAGGAGAAGGACACACACACACACACACACCACCAATGATGAGATCGCTCTGGCAAATGGAAGCGCCAACAACGAGATTGCCGTACAAGTTGCTAATACACCGCTGCCTCCCCACTGTTCATTGCCTAGGGCACCAAAATGGTCAGAAACAGTGCTGTTGTTACGCTTACTAGTCACCAAGAATTATCCTACCTCTTGTGCTAGATCCCCCGCACACCAACTGACGTTCAATCCGGCGATGTTATCGGACGACCGGATTCCTCTGTCATGCTTTCTGCCCGGTGTATTTGTTTTAGTGGTCTTGTTCATTACGATGTTAAACGTTTAACCTTTTTATTTAGTATTGCCTATTTGTTCAGAGAATTAGAGAGCGCAAAAGGGCATGATGAGTCTAAGGGGTGTTGCCAAAGATTGTTTGAAAACACTTTATTTTTGTAATTCCGTTTGGTGCCACTAGTAGAACAGAAATTATTCACTTCACCTTTAAAAAAAAAAAAAATGCTCTCTTTAATGTTAGCTAAAAGAAAGTGTGTCTTATAGGTTATCTTTTAACTCTTTGGAACAACCTGTGTTGGGAGCAAGCTGCCTTGGTGGCCAAATCAGGTTTTGGAACAAAGAAAATGTAATATGGGATATTTAAGACACAAATAAATCAATGCACTATGTGGCACTATTTTCAAGTGTATAATTGTGTTCATCCTCACCAGTGTTATAGTGTTTTGAAGCCTGCAGTTGTGGTACATGGTTTGTGAGGAAAACTGATGTGTTCTGCCGACTAGTCAAACTTTCCAGTGCTGTGCCTATATGCTGGTCCCGCTCTTGATGGTCATTCTGGTGCCCGGAGAGCTGCGCCACCAATGGGTCATCCTCAGCCAGGTAGGCATATGGGCAGTACTCACGTGTACGAGAGTAGACGTTGGCATTGTCATAGCAATCTGAGCAGATGATCAGAGGCCCTGTTCCCCCTGAAAAGACAAACAACTGTTTTGTATGCAACTTTAACTATGATTAGTTAATGCATGACGATTCAGGAATCTCCAGATGTTTAAAAATCATTTTATAGAGATTACACTGACAATTAGCCATTTCTAATCAGTGAAATATTTTAGAGCTGAGCTTTTCCAGGCCTGGAAATGTCCAGGTTTTCCATGAATGTGGGAACCCTAATATTTATGCACGCAGCCTACTGTTGGGTACTGACCATTGGGTACATTTGCCTGTCCCTCTCTGGGTTCACTGCGGTGGAAGCTGCTAAGTCCAGCAAATAAAGAGCCCACATGACTCCCCATCATTCCATTAGACTCTGGGTCCACCTCACTGCTCACTTCACCATAACATACTCCTGTAGAGTACATACATTATGTATACATTATAGTATTAAACATTTATTATATACACTTCAATGCTCACAGTCGGTAGATCTGTTTCTAGTTGCACACTTGTATGTGCAGAAAAAGTACTCGTGCAAAATTTCCGCCGAATTCGCGCAAACAAATTGGTTCACTTTCATTCTAATGTTGATAATTATCTCCATAAGGAGCTTTCCACACAGCTGTACAGCCATTTGTCACTTTCTGCAAACGTATCCTTAAGTCTTGTTTATGCATTCCCTTGGCATGTCACACATCCTAAACAGATGATCCAAAATTGCTTGTACAACAGTGGTTGCACTAATCTCCATCACTTTTTTTTTTCCGTACGCACCCTCGCACAGACGCGTCAATAATAAAAAGTGTGCCGCTCTCAAAACAAGTAATAAACATCTTTTAATTAGGTGAATAGATCAAGACTACATGTATTCATCTGCATTTTTATGTAGAATCTAATGCAGATCGAGCTATAATGCCAAGCAAGACTTATAGTAGGTTAACTTAGTTATTCTATTACAACTAATAATATGTATAAAAAATATATATATTTTGGCTCAAAACATTCCATGTTTTTAGAGCCTCAGGAGCATGTGTTGTTGCGGTTCGTTCTGCACTTTATTGTAAATTTAGAATAAATGTGAATCATGATTTCTGTGTGAAATACTGATAATCTTTACATGAGCAATAAACTGAGGCCCAGAGTCAGACCTGAGACCTGTTGAAACTACATCAAGAGTTGTAAGATTTTCTCTCTTGACTGCACAAGTTTTATATTAAAATAAATGTCAGTAATGTAATGGACTCTCTCTTGCCAGAGGGATACAGCAGGCCTGAACAGGATGATCTTACCGTCAGTGCCTTTGTGGGCATAACCGTTACCATGAGAGGGCATGAGCTGCTGGTGGCTTCCATTCTCTGAGTTACTGTAGCCCTCCTGCGGCTCAGACAGAGTACCCTGAGACGACAGGTAACTGGGAATATCAGCTGGTAGGTTCATCTCATCTGTAACACAAACAGACTTTTCTAAGTTGACATTTTATATTTGATTTGTGTGCAATAACTAGTACAAAGTTAATAATTTCAAAAGTCTGTCAAACAGTTTTAATGCCTTTGTATCACCTACAAGGAGGATGAAAAGTCTAACTCAACTGGACATTTCACAAATGCTTCTACGAATGCTTTTAAATGTTTGTTGTCCTCTGACCTGTATTTGTTATACTGTAGTCTTCACTCTTTTGTCTCATGTGATAGATGACTATGACCCATACAAGTGAGGTGCCAACCACACAGCAGACAACCACCATCACAACAATGCCAACCATTGTCCATGCATCCTGACCGTATACGCTGACCACCGGGTCACAGTTGGTCGAGGGCGAGACACCGAGGTAGATATGGCCGCGCTCTGTGCCGAGTGTGTTGGACATGATGCATGTGTATTTCCCTGCGTCAGCCGGGCCGGCATCTACGATTATGAGGAGCTGATTGGCTGCGGCAAAGAAGTGACGGTCTGTCAGAACCAATGGGGCGTTGTCTTTGGTCCAGTTAAGGCGGGGGGCGGGGCTACCTCGAGCTATGCACTGGAGGACAGCAGTTTCACCTCGGGTGACGGTACGGTCCACTAGAGGGCGCTGGAACGATGGAGTTTCTTTGAAAAAGACAGAAAAGTATGAACTATCATTAGTTATTGAACAGTTTAGGATGATGGTATATGAATAATTAGTGTTAAATACACCATATGTAACGGAACAACATTTCTGACAGGCTTGAGATATACCTGATTACCAGAAAATATTGGATTAATCAAGCTGCACTTTGGAAGACTTTTCGGTTAAAATGAACAAAAGTCCCTAATTGAGCAAGCACAAAAAAAAAAAACAAAAAAAAAGTATTTAAAACTCTGTCCATGCCTAAGACTCATTGTCGCAGATAGCGCAATGTAAAGTAACAAAACAACTAAATAAGAGAAATGAGAAAACAACAGCACACACATACATACTTCAGGACACACAGATTTAGGGAACCTCAAAACTGCAGCAATGTCATCTCAAGTGGTTTATAATACCGTTTCATAGCACTGTAATGTGCATATTAATTTGTTTAACGTGTGACCACCTCTCTATTATTTCTTTTTATTTCCAAAGGAACGATTAATTATTGTAATTGTTATTTTGCATATTTCTTCATATTAATGTTGAATAAAGTATAATTAGTCTCCATTATTAAATCCCCTTTTTGTATTTTTAGTTTATAGTTTTATCATGTGCATAGGTCTACTATTGTATTATGGTTTACCAGGGTTAAAACACATGCTTCCATTTAAATTGCGATTTTATTTTTTTTTTTTTAAATGGTAGTTTCTCACCTCCAAATAAGTAGTGTGTTGCATGGCCCAGTGTGATTATTAATCCCCATAAACTGTGATTTAATTAAATACATAGTCTGTTTGTGCTGCATACTTCAGAGTGCTCTGCTCTCTGTCATCTCTCACACACGAGCGTGCGTGATGATCATGAGGTGTTTCCAGTTTAAGAGCAGCCGGCTTCACAGATTCCCTTTGAAATGTGTATAAATTGCAGATTATATATTTATTCAATTAAATCACAGACTTTTGCAATTTTTATTTGATTAATTGTGCATTCAAACATTCATTTTCATCCAAATATGTCATATTCCATGACATTCTCCGATTGTTGAATTATTAAAAAATTAACCAACTATCAACTCTTAGTTGTGAATTCATTTTCAAAACAATAAGTGGTCTGACCGTCATCGTTGTATAAAGTTTATAACTCAAAAGTTTTTGTGGTTAACACAACAGCAATGTTGAAACGAAAAAAAAAAATATTCTGTACTCTTTCAAAGCTTTAACTATTTTGTCGGCGCAAAGCAGGGATGACAGCAGATTTGTTCATGACCGCTGACATGTTCGAATTTGGTAGCCAGAGCTACCCAGGCCCCCCTCATTATAATAATAAACTTGACTGGGTTCCACATTAATCATTTAATACGATGCAATATTCATCTGGTTTCCAAAAAATAAGTAATTTTTGCACACCTTGTTCATTCACAAAGCCAAATGTTTTAGTAAAATATATGAAGGTAAATAAGATTTTTATTAAGCTTTCAAGTATGATTGTTTGTTAAATATAGTATAAACGTGCAAATTAATGAAAATGATTACATTTTACTCTCCTTGTGTTAATTTAGTGAAAAACTGTGGGAAACATGCCTTCATTATTTTTAAATAGATTGTTATTTAATACCTTTGAAATATTAATTTTACTTGGCTACAATGGCTGTTTAGATGAAATGATGGTTCCTCTGATCGAAAAAAAAACCAAAAAAAAACCACACATGCTATTTCAGAGCAAAAACATAATTATCAAGATATATACTGAATACTGTCAATTTGCTGAAAAATATAGAGAGAGAATTTCTGAAGCCATATCGCCCATCCCTAGTTATTACTCTAGCTCTGCAGGTGAATATCTCGGAGTGATCATAGGCAAAGTCCAGGTCACCTCAAGCCATAAGTTTCATCTGCACAAAACAGCTGTGCCGAAACACAACTAGCGTAAAATCTTCCTCTGCAATTTTAGATTTCAACCCCATAGAAAGACAAAGTCCAAAGTTCCGTAGTGAAGCTTTTAGGTATCAAATCATAGTTATATACTCTTCTGAGAATAAAGACTTGTGATGTTTGATAAAAGACCCAGAGGATCTTTTTTTCATTTTGTAATGATGTAAGATCAGCATCTTACCCAACACAGTAAGAGTGGCATTGGCCGAGAGGCTGCCCGCCTCGTTTTTGGCCGTACAGCTGTATACCCCCATATCTTCGGCCTTCACATTGGCGATGAAAAAAGTGTCATCATCTGGCATGACATGCATCCTCCTTTCGCGAGCGGCGGGAAAATTGATACCGCCATCTTTCTGCCAGGCGATTTGGGGTGTCGGGTGTCCCTCTGCAGCGCATTCCAATCTAGCAACCGTGCCCGTGCGGATCGTCAGGTCCATGGGCGTCTTCAAGAAGGCAGGGAGCTCTGAGGAAAGCCATAAATTATGCGTTATTATTTTCACATCATTTTGAAAAATGATGTATTGTCATATACTTTATCCAAGGTTAAAGGAATAGTTCACCCAAAAATGTCTTCCCTCTACAGAACACAAAGAAATTCTGAAAGATAAATGGTGTGTGCCTGTCCATACAAATCAATGAGGTCCAACACTTCAGCTCCAAAAAGGACATAAAGGCAGCATAAAGGTAATAATTTAATCCATGTCTTCTGAAATCATATGACTGTAAGGCGGGGTGCCAAGGTGTTTGCATTCAAAGGACAGAACTCCCCAGGTAGGCAAAGAGCAAATATATAATCTCTGAGAAAATCATCATAGAACCTTTCTCGCAAAGACACCATCTCACACCCAACTGAGAATTGCCTCATTGTTTCCTTCTCATATTTGGTCTCTCCCCTCCTACCCCCTCCTGTCCCTCTCAGCTCAAAATCACCTTGAAACATATGTAAATCTTGTAGGTAGCAAATGTCTAATTATATGTCTGGCTATTCACGTTTCATATCATTGAAAAGGTCTCATTACCTTAACTGTAAAATACATCTTAACACAGTTATGAGAGTATAGAATGTCTGACCAAATTCGGTGGGCGTGCCTACCTCCTGTATGCAGATAAGGTGAGACCCCAGGACTTCCAAACCTATTCATCCCCAAATTCTTATTGTCACTTCATTTGGTTGTGGTCTGGGTATTTAAGGAAATTTAGCACATTGTTTATTGGAATTTTCTGTAGCCATAAATCCCCGTATTTACAAACTAAGTACTCTGCTGAAGTCAGGAATGCATCTGTTACTCTTAAGATTCATCTTTGAGCATTAGAGGTTTTGTATTATTTCTGAACTGATTATGTAATTGGCTTGATACATATTTACCTGACTAATAAATTGTTAGACTTGATTCTGAGTTATTCAGATATTCTTGCTTTAGCAGATTATGTTAAGTTCTTATTGACACAAATATGTGATCAGTGTTAGTACAAACTAACAGCTCAGCGTTGATAGAGCATCGGGCATGTCTTCTGAGACCTTAGCTTTCTGGCTAACTATTCAACATTAAATAAGGGTACCTAGACTGTAGGGATTATATATAATCACTATTTAGAACAACAAAATGTTTTCTAAATTTTGGTTGACTCACCAAAATAATGTTGGTCATTATCTCTGATTACTGTTAACATTATTCTGGCCAAGGGTACATACGAAACAATGGAGACTAATTAGATGTATTATTTAGATACGGTAGCATTGGTCGGCCTACCCAGATAGTATTAGACACTCCTTCAGGCTGAGAGTAGTGTTATTTGAATTAAGTGTATGCAGATCTAGGGGGACCAAACAAAACTATTATTCAGATAAAAGCATGCAGGGAGCAACTTGTCTGAATAGTATTAGTCAATTACCTCTGGATAATGACCCAATACTGGCCAGTTTGTGGAATGATCACGTATATACTCGGCCGGTGCGTAGACTCTACTAAAAGGAATCAAAATGAATGAGTGCAAAAGTATAGAATTAACTAGAATAATCAAGTATCCAAATCTAGATAAGATCTCAATTGATGATCAATAATGATTAGAATCTCAATCTAAATTTGAGATCTAATATAACTTGAGTCAGATTAAATTATTAATGGAGTCAGATTTGGTCTTAACCAACTCAAATAGTTATGATGCTACAGCCACACGTGCACAAAAAAGATGAATGTGCTGATACCTTCACCACTTGAATTCCGCAATTGGGCCAACAAGGTGGCATTTTTACAATATGATGGGTTTTGTGTGAGAAACAATATAACATTTTTGCTATACATTTTAGCATCTGCAGTCTCCTTGGCACGTTCGTGAGAGAAGCTCGTTCAAACGCCCTTGTGCTTCTTGCATGCACAGAGCGCTCTCACCCAAAACCGATCATATCTCTTCGGAAGACATGGATTAAACCACTCGAGTCGTATAGATTACCTGTATGCTGCCTTTGTGCCTAAAAGTTTTGGACCCCATTGACATACAATTTATAGACAAACACACATCATGTTTACTTAAAAATATATTTGTTTGTGTTCCACAAAGAAAGTCATACGAGTTTGAGAAGGCATTAAAGTGAGTAAATGATTAGAGAATTATCATTTTGTGATTAACTCTTCCTTTAACTTCAGTTAGACTGTTTCCAAAACTATTTTAATGAAAATCTAAATTATAATAATGTCATTGCCTACTTATTGCCTAATGGACATTTGGGTTAGTAAATGTTTACATGTACAAAAAAAAGGTTTACATATTTAGACAAATTACTTGTTTCTATGGCACATTTGTGCACCTTTGTTAGTAATAATGACAGCAAAATACTTAATCACTACATTAATTCGCCTATATATTCTCTTGGAAAATACTGAAAAACAAAGAAAGTGGCTATAGTAAAATGTCACATCACACAAAAATGTATAGAGGTTGCAATCTAACTACCTTAAGATAATTGATGAAGCCGCTGACATTTTGGTAGTTTTTACATGACATCACAATAGTCAAGTAGGAGAAGTCAGAGTGTTCATAAAATTCAGAGTTTCCAACTTCCAAAAACTCTGAATTTTGACATGAACACAGCATAATTTCTTGATTGGACACCTAGCACAAAACATGCAGGCCACTGGCTAATCAAACTTTTAAAGAGCACTATTCCCATTTACAGAATCGTGAAACCTCATTTAGTTTTTGAATCATGTTTGATAATCTTAAATTCTATTATTAGCGAACAAAACTGCTCTTACATCTGTATTATAAACTGGTATAAACAGAATAATTACGTCACCGAGGTCTGCACCCCAGAGAGTTGTTAAGTCTTTGTACAACAGAAATAGAAAATTACATTAAAGAGCTCTGAAAACCGCTTTGGGGAAATGAAGGTAAATAACGGCCGAAAAAGAACAAGAGCCAAAATGCTTATCACAGCAATGGAAAGATTATAGTACTTCAGCAATACACCAAAACAAAAGCCCTACAGACACTTACAAATTCATCCTAATGCAGCATAATCAACACTTTAACAGAAAATCAGACACGTTAACTCTGTGACTGGAGTTTTCATTTTTCCAAAGAAAACGTGAGCAGTGCTTGCTTTTACAACTGTATTTGCAATGCCTGTACAGCAGAAAAACAGCATATTTAATTCTAAGAGTAAGAAAGTACATTTTATCATGTGACAAACTAAATGATGTCTGTTTTTGATGCAAGAAACCTTGACAAACACAACTAGAATTCAGAGGGAGGAAATGCTATGAAAGTGCAAAATATAGTAAGAATAAGTAATAAGAATAAGAAAATAAAGACAAAAATAAGAAAATCCTAACGGGGGGGCCTGGGTAGCTCAGTGGTAAAAGACGCTGGCTACCACCCCTGGAGTTCGCTAGTTCAAATCCCAGGGTATGCTGAGTGACTCCAGCCAAGTCTCCTAAGCAACCAAATTGGCCCGGTCGCTAGAGAGGGTACAGTCACATGGGGTAGCCTCCTTGTGGTCGCTATAATGTGGTTTGTTCTCGGAGTTGAGCGCGTATGCCGCGGTGGATGGCGTGAAGCCTCCACACGCGCTATGTCTCCATGGCAACGCGCTCAACAAGCCACGTGATAAGATGCACGGGTTGATGGTCTCAGACACGGAGGCAACTGGGATTCATCCTCTGCCACCAGGATTGAGGTGATTCACTACGCGACCACGAGGACTTAAAAGCACACTGGGAATTGGGCATTCCAAATTGGGTGAAAAAGGGGAAAAAATCCAAAAAAAGGAAAGAAAAGAAAATCCTAACAGCCCTTTGACAGCACATCTCATTTCTATAAATTAAAAACTCCATTAGCGGTGACTAACCATTGACGGTGAGCTTGGCCAGAGTGGAGTAGTTGGAGCCAAAATGGTTGGAGACCACACATTGGTACTGTCCTTCATCTGTAAAGTTGACGTTGAGCAGGTGAAGTATGGTGGTGTAGAGAAGGTGGTGGTCCTGGTACCTAGCGTAGTTCTGCACCGGACCTTCATACAGCACTTCTCCATCTTTCCTCCAAGCGGTGTTCATGGGCGAGTCACTGCTGCTGAACGCAGAACAATTCAGAGTGACATTGGTGCCGCGTAAGGACACTGCGGTCTTGGGGTGAGCACTGATCTGAGGTTTCGGGAAGTCATCTGTAAGGGCAGGACAAGACAGACATCACAAAAAGCAAAATGTCTCTTTTTAAGAGTTCATTTTATTTATTTATTTAATGCTTAACATTTACTAACCATAAAATTGGTTAAACCTTACTTTTCATTATACATACATTTAAAATTTGGTGTAAAACCATGACGTTCATGTCCATGTTTTGTCAAATACCATTTCAAACTCAGTAGTCAGGTTTCCATCCAAGTTGCAAATAAACTTTTTGTGAAAAATCAATAAATCGCAAAAACTTCAAAGTAGTGGTTTGCGGAGGCCTGGGTAGCTCAGCAAGTATTGATGCTGACTACCACCCCTGGAGTCGCGTGTTCGAATCCAGGGTGTGCTGAGTGACTCCAGCCAGGTCTCCTAAGCAACCAAATTGGCCCGGTTGCTAGGGAGGGTAGAGTCACATGGGGTAACATCCTCGTGGTCACGATTAGTGGTTCTCGCTCTCAATGGGGCATGTGGCAAGTTGTGCGTGGATCGCGGAGAGTAGCATGAGCCTCCACATGCGGAGTCTCTGCGGTGTCATGCACAACGAGCCACGTGATAAGATGCGCGGATTGACGGTCTCAGAAGCGGAGGCAACTGAGACTTGTTCTCCGCCACCCGGATTGAGGTAAGCGTGCCACCACGAGGACCTACTAAGTAGTGGGAATTGGGCATTCCAAATTGGGAGAAAAAGTAGTGGTTTGCGATGATATTGGTCCGCTGGTTCGTTTGGCTATGAGCAAACTGTTCAGTCACAAGACTTGAGGCAAAGTCATATGACATTTCTGATGCAAATCTAGGAATTTATTCTACAGTATAATTTTGTTTCCATTGTTGTTTTCTTACCGAATAAAAAAATCTATCCACCTCAAGTAACGAACATGAAATTTTTTTACCTCCACCATTTTTAATGCAATATCCTATAGTTTGCATAAAATCCATTTATGGAAACCCAACTAATGTGGAGAAAGGAAGAATTTGAATAAACTCAAAATTGTAACAAATGTTTATTATCTAACAAATGGGACTCACTTTATATTAGGTGTCTTTAACCACCTTGTACATAAAAATTTGATACAATGTACTTGCAGATACAAGTTACATTTTACTTACATTTAAAGTACCTGCATTTTATTACATCTTTAATGACACTGTTAACCTAAACCTACCTCAACCTAAAACCCAACCATACCTCAACCTCAGTGGAAGCAAATATAAATCTTGTGAGAATTTTGCGGAACATCATGTAGTTACATAATAAATACATTGTATGGTGTATTTTAATGTTAGTACATAGTAGTTAAAGACACCTCTTATAAAGTGAACAACAAATGTTAATGAAATGTCTAGAGAGGGTCACAAACTTGACGATTTTCTAGAAGAACTTGCCAAAATGTCTCAAAGCCAAAATGAGATACTTAAGAAAGAAAAAGAGCTTTAGGTTTCACAGCATAAAAACAATAATAAATGTGTTAAGGGCTTCTAGATTTCTTCTTATATAATGTCAAACACTTTTTATTGCAATTACATCCTACACAGAGCTACTGGTCACGTCATACAGTATATCTGACTAAGTCCACTGGATTTAGATGTTCGAGACATCATTTCCAAGGACAGTTCTTTACAGTACTGTACAAAAGTGTGTGGATGTGTGTGCAAGAGAGAGTTTCAACAGTCAGGTCACTCACTGCAGACAAACTCCTCTGGTTTTACCATGAACACACTAGATCCTGCTAGGGAGATGGGATGCGCACACACAGCAGTGCAGGATTGCTGGAAGTAGCTGTCAATCAACCACTGGCCAAACCACTGCAGTTGACAGTCACACAGGAGACTGCTGGTGTTCAGATCACTGTAAAAAGGCAAATATCCATGCAATACTGAAAATACAGATAAAAAATATTATACTAACATGAAAACATTATATACTTCCAATATAGATTCCTGTATTTTGTCAGTATGGTCTGTTACAATAGACTGATGGAAAAAAAAACTTACAGTATTTTAAGTTTCAAATGGGAGAATGCATCCGGATGAATAGACATGATACCATTGTTACTCAAGTCCCTGCAAAGGATGCAGCAAAATTCAAAATTATTATTTCAAATCTTTTGTGTTTAAAATGAACACTGGTTATAACATTGTTTTTTTTTTTAACCCCTGTTCTCCCAATTTGGAATGCCCAATTCCCACTACTTAGTAGGTCCTCATGGTGGCACGGTTACCCACCTCAATCCGGGTGGCAAAGGACAAGTCTCAGTTGCCTCCGCTTCTGAGACCGCAAATCTGCGCATCTTATCACGTGGCTCGTTGTGCTTGACACTGCGGTGACTCACAGCATGGGAGGCTCATGCTACTGTCCGCAATCCACGCACAACTTACCACGCACCCCATTGAGAGCGAGAACCACTAATCTCGACCACGAGGAGGTTACCCCATGTGACTCTACCCTCCCTTGCAACCGGGCCAATTTGGTTGCTTAGGAGACCTGGCTGGAGTCACTCAGCAATAACATTGGGTTTTACAGCTGTTGTTTTTTTTCACAGTGTAATTCTACATATGCAAATCAGAATAATGTAAAAGTATTAAATATATATTTCTGTGTGATCTAATCTTTAACAATATTCATACAACATTTTAAGTAGGGATGCACAGTATATCAGTGACCATTTCTGTATTGGCCAATTAAAAACTGGTAAAGAACAATATGCATTGTGAACAGTTCTATATAAATAAATTGCAAACTGCTTTCTGGCATCAGCAATTAGGCCAATATCGAAAGCAGATGAAATCAAGTTTTCCCCCAATTTAACGAATATACTTTTTCAATACCAGGTAAAGGTATCAAAAGTATGTGTTATCCTCCTTTTCTACTGTATTCATTTTATAACATTTTGCTGCCTGATTTTTCCTTAAGCAAGAAAAATTGCAGTTTGGCGCTTTAGTGAATGCTGTATATAATAGTAATGCAAAGTTTGCTAGACAAAATAGAATGGATAAATAATGTGTCATCACATCGGTTATCAGCTTTTGGTATCGGGCACAAAAAATATGACTGCATCCATTATCTTAAAACATAATGTTCCTGAAATACTCTGAAGGGCTAAAAGAGACTTACAAATGCTCAAGCTCCATCAGACCCTCAAACGCTCTCTTAGTGATGGTCCTGATCTTATTATTCTGTAAAAACCTAAAAAACACACAAATGCACATGTCAAGCCACGCTTCATATCTGAGTTGCATCAAACGACTTGTATCCACCAATAAACTTACAGAGAGTTGAGCCGCTTCAAACCAACAAACATGCCAACTGAGTCCTCGATGGCGAGGGATATCTCATTATTACGAATATCTCTGGAACGAACAAACATCAAAAAGAAACATCAAACAGAGAACCATCAGAATATTAAACTCCAAACTGCAGCAGAGAACAATGCTTTTTAAATGATTCATTTACAATGTCAGAGTTGCTTTCTTTTTGAGAGTGTAGTTCTACATAAAGAAATGGACTGGAGCTTCTAGGGCTCTATTGCGTAACGAGGAGGTTTTGTGTAGACTTGCTGGCATGTGGGAGTTTTGTGAGATTGTCTACGTGCACTGTTGGTTTCAAAAGGCTGACATCTGTAAACAACTGTGCCAAAAGAACATGCTGGAGGTTAAGTAAGGTGGGCACATTTGAAAGTGCTCTTTTTCTCTATGGAGTGAGCTGGTGTTAACTAAAGGGATAAACTGAATCTACTGACAACTATTTACTCAATATAATTTGTAGAGCTAGAGCACTATACTACTTCCATGCTATTAAGAGTCATGTCATTAATATTTGTTACATATATACTTACAGTATAAAAACACACACATACAGTACTGTGCAAAAGTTTTAGGTACTTGTGAAAAATGTTGTATAGTGAGGATGTCTCCAAAAATAATGACATAAATAGTTTTCATTTATCACTTTAGGTCATATAAAGTCCAGTAAACATAAAAAAGCTAAATCGGTGTGACAACCTTTGCCTTTAAAACAGCACCAATTCTCCTAGGTACACCTGGACACAGTTTTTCTTGGTTGTTGGCAGATAGGATGTTCCAAGCTTCTTGGAGAATTCACCACAGTTCTTCTATCTATTTAGGCTGTCTCAATTGCTTCTGTCTCTTTATGTAATCTCAGACTGACACGATGTTCAGTGGGGGGCTTTGTGGGGGCCATGACATCTGTTGCAAGGCTCCCTGTTCTTCTATTCTAATCTTTTCTATTTGCAAAAGTAATGTTTGGGACTCTAACATTTATATTTCCTATTGACACTAAAACTGAAGATATAAATAACCAGCTTAAGATAAATGCTTTTGTGAAACATGTGTCTAAGACTTTTGCACAGTACTGTATGTGTGTGTGTGTGTATATATATATATATATTACCATACATACATACTGTATATAATCATCATAGGAAAACAGTGTTTGTCAAAATGTATTTTTGTATTGTGGCTGTAAAGTTGCCTTTTTTTTTTTTTTTTTTTTTAAGACTAATGTAGTAAAGAAGGTATGGAAGCCTGTTTAAATAATGCATTACCAAGATTTTATTAAAGGGATAGTTCACCCAAAAATGAAAATGATCTCATTATTTACTCACCCTCATGCAATCCCAAATGTGTATCTGTTTTGGGTGAATGTACCTTTTAAAGGTACGAGTTGCACATATTTTTTGTGGTAATCAATATTATGGCACCAATGCTGTCAATTGAGCTTTAAACAGTGTAACACATGATATAAAACTAGGAATCAATGCACTGTGCTCTTTAAACTTTTCATTTAATACTACTCAACGAAGAAGTATCATTATGAATTTTAACTGTGGTAAGATTACTAGGTGTATTACAAGCCTTTATGAATACCTTTTTGATGTGTTATATAGAAGCTAGAGGCTTAATAAAAATGTTCATGACCATATGAATAAAATTAGAGAATGAGTGGGAATGTGGGTTATCTCACAGTGTGCGGACGTTAGCCAGGCTGCTGAACACTCCTTCTCCCAGGTGTGTGATTTGATTGTCACCCAAGTTCAGACTCTGAATAAGGCTAAGACCAGTAAACACCCAAACTTCCAGCCGACTCAAGTGATTGAAGGACAAATCCCTGGAAACAAAACACACAGACACACTCTAGTGGAAAAACACAAAGAAAGACAAATGAAAGAAACGAGAGACTGACATAAGATGCATTTAAAGAGCTGACATTTAAAATGTTAAGAAAGCTGTCAAGAAATAAACTATAATAGTGCATGAGTAGTTTTGGGACAACATGAGGGTGAAAAACAAGATGACAACAGTTTAGTTTTGGGGTGAACTATCCCTTTAAAAGTTAAGGTCACTCACAGTTCTTCCAAGCGATGGCAAAATTCCCAGGCGTCGGCTCGGATGAGTCCGATATTGTTCTGATTGACTCGCAGAATGCGAAGCATGTGCAGTCCATACAGCCAGCCTTTATTCAGTTCTGTTAGATTATTGTACTCCAACTCTCTGAAGGGGGACACATTAACAGAACACAAAACAGCCATCAACCAATGAGTCTGAATCATGCGGAACACAGGCTTTAACGTAAAGATGAAAAGTTTCAATTTAACTTTTTTTTTAAAAGGTTAGTTCACCCAAGAATGAAAATTCTCTCATAATTTACTCACCTTCATGCCATCCCAGATGTATATGACTTTCTTTCTACAGCAGAACGCATTCAAAGAAAAATAGAAAAAAAAAAAAAAATCTTAGCTCAGTAGGTCCATAAAATGCAAGTGGATGGTGATCAGACCTTTTAAGCTCCAAAAATTCTAGACAGTCAGCATAAACATCATACATATGACTCCAGCGGTTAATGTCTTCTAAAGCGATACGATCGCTTTTGGTGCAAAAAATATAAATATTTAAGTACTTTTTAACTATAAAGCAACATTTCCCATCAGCAGCAGTATGCGTGTTACGTAATCGCGTTGCCATGTTCACACGAGAACTAACGCACGTGCGACACACCCGGAAGAGCAGCGCTGTTTACAACCGAGTAGGAGGAACACTGTACAGAAGCTTTGTTGGTTTTGGTTTAGATCTGTATTTGTTTCTGTTTGTTTACTCACAATGGTGCATTTTTGTGCTTATCCTGGATGTCTCAACCGAGAGAAGAACATGAGATTAGGTCCGTAACATGCAAATGCGTCACACGAGACACCGCGTGAACTCAGCGTGAATGGGTATACTGCTGCTGATCGGAAGAGATGCTTTATAGTTGAAAAGTACTTACATTTTGATCTTTTCTGCACCAAAAGCGATCATATCGCTTTAGAAGACATTAATTTAACCGCTGGGGTCATATGGATGTTTATGCTGACTGTCTGTGATTTTTGGAGCTTCAAAAGGTCTGATCACCATCCACTTGCATTTTAAGGACCTACCGAGATATTTTTGAGGGTGAGTAAATGATGAGAGAATTTTCATTTTTGGGTAAACTATCCCTTTAAGTGATGTAATCGATTAAAATGTGAAATCCCACAGAGCAGTTCATGATGTATAGAAACCCTGAAAGCCTCACAGCTCCTCCATGTTGTCCAGACCAAATAGAGCTCCATCCATCAGTTTTGTGATGCCATTCCGCTGCATCTTCAATGATTTAAGAGCCTTCAGTTCTTTAAATATGAGACTTTCCACCACACGGATCCTGTTTCGTCTCAACTCTCTGGAAAAAGATGTCAAGAGGGGGCACATTATGATGTGATAATGGAAAGCATGGTACTAACAATCGCAGAGAGACATCGACAAAAAAAGGAACTCCCGACTTGATATTATCAGTGTGTTTAGCAAGCAGTAATCCTGTCAGATACAATCTAATTGAGTGATGCAATAAAATCCTATTTTTAAGTCATGAACACGCACAAGACTTGGAGCTGAGAGAGGGTGAACACTTTATCTGGCAGCAGAGACAGTCGGTTTTGGTTGATCTTCAACACCAGAAGGGAGCTGATGTTTCCAAAACAGCCAGGCTCCAAAGAACTTATCTTGTTTTTGCTCAGGTTACTATAGTGATGGAGAAAGGAAATAGAAAGACAATTAAGAACCTCACAACTAATCAAAAGAGAGGATTCACAATCTTTTGAGTAATGTCACAGCAACTGATTGCTTAAAGGCTCAAGGTCTTTTGAAAGCATTTCTATTTACTCTAGTTTAGCCTAGAAGTTCAATGGAGACTTTCAATGGATGGATTCATGTAACTTTTTAAAACAAAAGCCTGGAGACAAAACCTGTATAACAAATTAAAAACTTACAGGTATTTCAGCTGCATGGGTGGGAATGATCCAGCTTTGAGCTCATTTATAGAGTTCGAGCTCAAATCCAGACTTTCCAGCGATGAATACGGCAACAGTTGTTCCGAAACGATTTCAGAGATTCGGTTATGAACACTGTAAACAACAGATGGTACATGAGTTACAGACATATCAAACTTATTTCATATCTTTGTTAATGACCATTCAATTTCAAAGAAATGTTAAAATAGTAAACAATCAGTCAAACTATGTAGCGTTAAGCCCAAAGTATACTTTGTTTTGACGTGAACGTGGAGCATCTGCCTACAGCTGAACGCTCGCCTTTCAAAGTATACTTAATTTGACTGTGCGCATACACAGGCAGTTGGCGCATGCGTGCTAAGACTGCTAAGACATACTGGACTATTTCTCTTCAAGAGTTTAGACCCATAAACTTGTCTTTACATTCCTTTAGACCCGTGTTCTAGACATGCACATCCACTGTTGTTATTTCCAGATTCGTCTCCTGTTGTGAAAGCAACAGCTTAACGGTGAGTGGTGCCTCCTTGTGGACCCATTATTCAGTTCAAATAATTCCAGAAGTATATGCATTCTGTTAGAAAAATCAATTATATGAGCACTCTGCTGATGATGAAATTTACGTCACGCTGTCCTGTCCTGTGTGACCTAAGTATACTTTGGGCTTTAACCTTCAGCTTTATGAATGAAAGCTAATCTTTATTACAGAACACCTCCACATATTTCAAAAGCCATAAACAGCAGTAAAACCAGAATAATGGCAAACAAGGAGGGTAACTTACAGTGACAACACTGTGATGTTGGATGAGGCATCTCCAAGGAAAGGCAGCGCTTCAAGTTCATTTTGATTCATGGACCTAAATTCAAACAGAGAGAGCGATTAAAACCTGAAAAAAGGAGTCTAAAAAAAAGGATCTACCGATCTCAGTTAATAAATGTTTCAGAGAACAATATGAGATAATATTATGAATGGAGGTAGACCGATATATCGGTTTTACCAGTTAATCGTTGCCGATAGTTTCCTTTTTTGGAACTATCGGTTATCTGTAAAAATCTATGCTGATAGTTGTGGCCACTGCAGGATTCTAGAGTATAACAGCGGCAGAGGTGAACTAAAAACAATCACTGACACATCGTAGGGATTTGGTGTACCTAAATCTTTAATCATTTTAATACATATGATTCTGTTTTCTTTTGATAAGTGTTCTAAATTGAAGCAAGGGCATTCAAAAAAAAAAAAAAAGAAAGAAAAAAGGAAACATACTCCATGAGCAGATACATCGTGTCTCCAACTTGATATCTTATGAATAATAATAAACCTTGATCCTTATTAAACATCATCTAGTGAATACACATGCTATAAAATAAATAGCTTCATTTAGTAAATACTTAAATATAGAGCCAAATATAGAGCGTTGTAATGGAGCCAAGTGTCCGTCATTTCAAAATAAGAGTGCATGGTGTGTTTCTGGCTTGTTTATCTGGATTTTGGTTTAACAATAAACTGGATCTGGGATTTTATTCATTTTGGACTCTTGTAGCTTCTGTGTCTGCGCCTGTCATAGTAAGGAAAGACTAAGAAATGTTTTAACATTATATAAATCGATTTTAAAAACTATTGGCCAATTAATCAGTTATCAGCTTTTTTCACCACTTAAATTATCTGTATCAGGAAAATCCACTATCGGTTGACCTCTAATTATGAACCTAACTACTGCAAAAAATAAAAATAAAAATAAAAAGGCAGTAGCAAAAGACTCAGCCAACAATGTCTTGTTCCATGGTATTCTTTGAAGTGCCTTACCATATCATGGTATATCAATATGTTAATCATATAGTACCATCAAAATATCACATGCATATATATCATACGCATCAAAATATCATATATCATATTCGCGCTATGCGACTAAAATATGTCTGTAATTAGCCACAATATTCAGATTTTACTCGCCAGAGATTGAGTTGTGTAGTGGCAAAGAACTTCAGCACCACAATTCTTTTACTGAATCAGAATAAAGAAGCTGGATTCAGCCTAGTCTTTTACTCATGAGTGCGCGCCCTGAAAGAAATGTACCTAATTTGGCTGCAGTGGGTCCGGAGATGTTATGAATCTCGCTGTCACCATCGCTTTAGTTGAGCCATGCAATGGCATTAACATTGACATTGCATTTAACAACGTCAACTCTGATTTTGCTTAAAGGGGTCATAAAATGGAAAAACGAATTTTCCTGAATATTTAGACATATAAGAGGTAACTGTACTATAAAAACATACTGTAAATTTCAGAACTCAAAACTACCTCCCCAATCTAAAAAGAGCATTTATAGTTCCCACCTTTCTGAAACGTCTCGTTTTGAAAACTGTGTTCGTGACGTCATGAGACATTGCTCAGTTGTATTTACATGGCCCACAACATGCATCATCACACACTTAGCCCAGCCCACTGGCGTTTAGTTCGAATCGTAAACAGAGGGAGAAAGACTGGCTTAGTGTAACCAACTGACCAATCTGGTCTATTTTGACGTTTTTTGTTTTTTTTTTGCATATAACATGCATTAGGCAGACGTCTTTGACTGTTGTCATGTTTATCGCGCCACTTTTAAAAGACGAGGTGTCAAGTTACAACTCAGAAAAGGAGATGCCATTCAGTTTCATTCAACTGTTCTGCGTCTTGTGTTCTTATTAAACATAAACACCAATAGAAAATATAAACCTATCTAACAGAACTTTCAACGTTTCGAGTTGGTTCTCGATTCCCAACGCCTCGGAATCGATTCCCAGCCCTATGAAACATTACTATAGCAATGTCCGAGAATAGAGCTACATTTATTAGCAATACAAAACGCAGAAAAGCGACATTTGATGGCAGAAACACTTTTGGAAGACTCAGATGATGTGCTGCATTTTGATGACAAAACACTCAAAATAATTACAGACTCCCACGAAGTATGATAATGCAGCTATGAAAACTTTATTTCTGCAGCCTTGAAATTAAAAGTGCATATCGGTCATTTAAAAAATGTATATATATATATATATATATATATAAAAATAATAATATCGGTGGATCCCTAGTTATTTGTTACTTTTCATTTCCATTCATTTCATGTTTACAGAACAGGCCTATTATTCCGGTCTATAATTTGCACCATTTCATCCCACTTTATACTTGAATATAGTTTCAATGAAAATAACCCAAACTACACTACAAGGGGGGAAACAGATAATTTCAGGTAAGTGAAGGTGGGTGAAATTCCCACAAAAAGTTACATTGTTACTACTACAGTTGGGCTATTGTTACCGTAATTCAAAAATGTATGTGGCATCAAACTTTTTGCGATTTAGTTTCATTTTTAAAATAACAGTTTTAGCTAACACACATATACAGTAGTATTGTAGTAAGTTATTTTGGAGGACTGCATGGTTGTCATTCTGATTTTTGTGCAAAGGATCTTTTGTTATGGAATATATGCATTCCATGACAGAAGATATGGTAATATATTACATACTTAACACTCTACTAAAAACTACATCTGATACCTGTGAAGCTCCAATCATAAATTGCACCTTAACTACTGTAAGCATTCTACATGTGCAAGTGCAACCCTTAACATGTGCTTGAGGCTGATCATCAGGGCACGTAAACAACCTTTACTTAGGAGACTCTTTTACTTACGCATGGGTGATCCATGCTGGCGCTTCCAGGGATACAGTAGACAGTCTTTTCTTATTGCAATCCAGCCTTTGAACCGCACCTGGACCACTGGAACAAATACAAAGAGAAGGGCAAGTGTCCTGGCCCACAACACTCACTATGAACAGGATCAGGACCTGGAAGGTGGGCCATCCCTCCGCCATTTTGAGTGTCTAGATCGCAAATGATCACTCCAAATTATGGCATTAATTAAACAGACAGACTAATACGGGTTTTAGAAATTATCTCTGCTTTCGTATGCATCCGAATAACATTGGTAATCATTGCAGAGATCCCTTCAATCCAATCCGGAACAACTTGGAGCCATCACTTCTCCTCAGTCCGTCCCTTCGCAATTCCCTTCTTCTTCTGCGAATTCCCAAACGGAGCAGCGTCAAACAACCTTCAAGATGCCGAAATGTGTTTTAATTATCCCGAAGGAAGCCATATTCTATGGAATATTTGCGTATGATAGCGATATCAAACATAGCTGAAAAATCTCATTTTTAAACATTGTTCCTCGACTTTTTTCCTTATGAAAAACAAAACCGTCTTCCTTCGTAGACACGTCATCCGCCCCTCTCTGGCACGTGCTGCTGCTCACTTCATTGGCTGGGGAACTAATCCGTCAAACTTTTACTTTAGAACTGTTTTTCCAGATTTACCTGTGTACAGTTATAAATGTAAAGTTATGGGTTACTTATTGCTGCATTATTAACAATGTAACAAATAGTTCAGTCAAGGAAAAAAAAGATTTTCCACAAATTTGCAGAAAATTTATAAAATATCAGCCATGCTCAATGTTCAACATCTATCATACAGCCTAATATCATACAAATTAAACAAACTTTTTCTAAGTGCACTTAAACACCAACAGTTATCTTAAAGGGACAGTTCACAAAAAATGAAAATTCTCTCATCATATACTCACCCACCTCATGCCATCCCAGATGTGCATGACTTTCTTTCTTCTGCTGAACACAAACGAAGATTTTTTCGAAGAATATTTAATCTCTGTATGTCCTCACAATGCAAGTGAATAAGTACCAAAATGCTGAAGCTCCATAAAGCACATAAAGGCAGCATAATTGTAATCTATTCGACTCCAGTGGTTAAATCTACTGTATATCTTCAGAAGCAATATTATAGGTGTGGGCGAGAAACAGGTCAATATTTCAATATTATTTATATTATATCAATATAAAAAAAAGTATTTTTTTTACTATAAATTCTCCTCCCTGCCCAGTAGGTGGCGATATGCTCGAAGAATGCGGATCACCAAAAACAAAAGAAGAAGAATGTGAAAGTAAAAGTAGAGATTGATAGAAAAAATGTCTTAAATATTGATCTGTTTCTGACCAACACTTATTATATCACTTCTGAAGATATAGATTTAACCACTGGAGTATTATGGATTACTTTTATGCTGCCTTTATGTGCTGTTTGACCCATTGACTTGCATTGTATGTACCTACAGAACTGAAATACAGGTGCATCTCAATAAATTAGAATGTCGTGGAAAAGTTCATTTATTTCAGTAATTCAACTCAAATTGTGAAACTCGTGTATTAAATAAATTCAATGCACACAGACTGAAGTAGTTTAAGTCTTTGGTTCTTTTAATTGTGATGATTTTGGCTCACATTTAACAAAAACCCACCAATTCACTATCTCAAAAAATTAGAATATGGTGACATGCCAATCAGCTAATCAACTCAAAACACCTGCAAAGGTTTCCTAAGCCTTCAAAATGGTCTCTCAGTTTGGTTCACTAGGCTACACAATCATGGGGAAGACTGCTGATCTGACAGTTGTCCAGAAGACAATCACTGACACCCTTCACAAGGAGGGTAAGCCACAAACATTCATTGCCAAAGAAGCTGGCTGTTCACAGAGTGCTGTATCCAAGCATGTTAACAGAAAGTTGAGTGGAAGGAAAAAGTGTGGAAGAAAAAGATGCACAACCAACCAAGAGAACCGCAGCCTTATGATTGTCAAGCAAAATCGATTCAAGAATTTGGGTGAACTTCACAAGGAATGGACTGAGGCTGGGGTCAAGGCATCAAGAGCCACCACACACAGACATGTCAAGGAATTTGGCTACAGTTGTTGTATTCCTCTTGTTAAGCCACTCCTGAACCACAGACAACATCAGAGGCATCTTACCTGGGCTAAGGAGAAGAAGAACTGGACTGTTGCCCAGTGGTCCAAAGTCCTCTTTTCAGATGAGAGCAAGTTTTGTATTTCATTTGGAAACCAAGGTCCTAGAGTCTGGAGGAAGGGTGGAGAAGCTCATAGCCCAAGTTGCTTGAAGTCCAGTGTTTAGTTTCCACAGTCTGTGATGATTTGGGGTGCAGTGTCATCTGCTGGTGTTGGTCCATTGTGTTTTTTGAAAACCAAAGTCACTGCACCCGTTTACCAAGAAATTTTGGAGCACTTCATGCTTCCTGCTGCTGACCAGCTTTTTAAAGATGCTGATTTCATTTTCCAGCAGGATTTGGCACCTGCGCACACTGCCAAAAGCACCAAAAGTTGGTTAAATGACCATGGTGTTGGTGTGCTTGACTGGCCAGCAAACTCACCAGACCTGAACCCCATAGAGAATCTATGGGGTATTGTCAAGAGGACAATGAGAAACAAGAGACCAAAAAATGCAGATGAGCTGAAGGCCACTGTCAAAGAAACCTGGGCTTCCATACCACCTCAGCAGTGCCACAAACTGATCACCTCCATGTCACGCCGAATTGAGGCAGTAATTAAAGCAAAAGGAGCCCCTACCAAGTATTGAGTACATATACAGTAAATGAACATATCATATACTTATGATGTATTCTGATTTGTTGAGATAGTGAATTGGTGGGTTTTTGTTAAATGTGAGCCAAAATCATCACAATTAAAAGAACCAAAGACTTAAACTACTTCAGTCTGTGTGCACTGAATTTATTTAATACACGAGTTTCACAATTTGAGTTGAATTACCGAAATAAATGAACATTTCCACGACATTCTAATTTATTGAGATGCACCTGTATTTGTCTAAAAACCTTCATTTGTGTTCTGCAGAAGAAAGAAAGTCATACACATGTGGGAAAACATGAGGGTGAGTAAATGATGAGAGAATTTTCATTTTTGGGTGAACTATCTCTTTAATAAGAAATAAATAAATCACCAGAGTAATTTTGTGTGAATGAATGAGTGTATAGTGTTTTTAATTTAAATTGTACAGAAAGCACATTTTTTATGTTTTCCCTTTTTCTTATGATCTTATGAATCATAATCACATGTTTTACTGGATAATTTCAGTGAACAATCTTAAATGAGACTTAAATTTTGGTGTCTCTTCTAAAAGATAATGTAAAGTTGTTTGTCATTGATTCTTCAATTAGGGATTTTTTTTATTTTTTATGTCTCCTATATAGTGATTGAAAAACACTTTAAAAATCAACCATTAGTTAATTAAATGATTATTTTAATAGCTTTAAACCTTTTTGTTGTGTATGTTTAATTTATATTCCTAATTATTAAGAGTTTTGAAGGTTGCTTTTGCCAGAATTTCTCAATTTTGGGCGTGTCCCAGAATTTTTAACTTCCCCTCTATAATAAAAAGTGTTAAAATCAAGGGAATACATTGCACATTTTCATACTGTATATTTCTTATAGTTATTTGGCTGCTACATTAGCTTGTTGTGTTAGTCCAAGTCTCATCCAACTTTTTCTCAAAAAAACTTATGTCATTATGATCATACAATTTGACCATGTCATATAGTTTGAAGAAGTTTCATTGTCAAGCTTCCAAGATGACTAAGAGCCACATAACTGAAGAATCACCCACATACTGTATGTGAAGTTATACTGTGATGATAGACAGATCCATTTAACATATTTATTTCAATGAAACAAAGTTTAAAGCCGCTTTCCTCAAAACTAAACAACTTGCAAAATCCTGACATGATGCCCATCTTCATGAACTGGATAAAGAAAAATCTTTTGAATCTTTAATGGAATATTTTTCTAAATAAATAAAATGCATTTAATTTAATTGTTTGTTTTCTGTAACTGTTTCCCACAGCAACTCTCGACTGAGTTTGAAAAATGAACTTATGAATATGACTTATGACCTAACTCGTATGTATGTGCTAAGGGCCAGTTCTCTGACTACACTCTTAATGTAACTCAAAGTATAAATTGGACACTAAAGTGAGATGTGTAACCAGCGTGTTAATATAATGTACTGCGCCCATGATTTAAAAACAATGTTATCTGAGATCTATTTATCACAAATAAATATGCTTTGAGATCTGAAGGATCTCAATATTATATTTAGGATAATCATATTTAGGACATTATAGCTATTGCATATTGTATATAGTGCTAGAGTGTATATGACACTGAGCAATGAGGTTAAAAAAAATAACTTTTTTTTTTAATTATTATTATTATTGTTTTGTGTTTTAGTTTTGTTTTATTGTTTACATTTTGCTGTAAAGCCTAACTGGCTGTTTAATGACAGATTCTCATTCTGACAACTTTGCCCATATAGTGTGACAACATTCCCTGCTATTGGTTGGCAAAATGTCAATTTTTGTTTAATGAACTTTGTAGGCAAATCAGTCACGCACTCCTTTTAATAAATCTTGCAGATGCCTCTGGGAAACATCTGTAGGTGAATCAGACATGTCCACACTTTTACTGAACTTCTAATGTAATTGTTTAATAAGCCTTTAATATTGAGCAACTGCATTATTCATTCAGGTATTCCCTTTCATTTCTTAGCTCTTTCTATGAAAAGGGTTTCAAATATGTAGCCCTCTGGCACATTTTTGGACAGGTAAGAACATGTGTTTTCTCTCCTGGTGTGTTTTTACGCCCCTATCTCATAGGGGAGAAAAGAACAGTTACCTGAGACCTGTTGACGTGGAGGATAACAACAGCAGTGTTGCAGAAACAAACACAAACAGTCCGTTTTCCTCGAAGTACAAGAAGTGGTCGGACACGGTGACAAAAATGTACCAGAGAACCTGTCGACTGGATGTTAATGCACATGTACAAATAGTGCATGTTGTTAGTACAGAACTGAAGGTGAACCTAGATAGGTAAGTATAGTCAAATCATAAACTGTTTGTTTTTTTCCAGCACAGACTATCTGTGTTGGTTAAATGAATGGAGGAGATGGAGGAACATGTAGCCTATAGTGGAAGCAGTGTGAATACCCATTGGAGAAGCTTTTATTGCCTAGAAGGCAATTATTTTTGAACGGGAAGAACTGAATGCATTTTTTTATTTTATATATACAAACAAACAAAAGGGCAATGAGCAATATTTGATCACACTTAAAATAGTGATCTCCTGCGCGAGACGCAAGAAATAAAGAAGAAAAAAAAAATCCAGCGAACCTTCAAATATTGCACAGCGCGTTTACTAGGGATGGGCGATAGGCCTACCACATATTTTATTTTCGATCCGATACCAATAATTTTAAAGTCCAATATCGTCGATACCGATACTTAATTTTTTATTTTAATTTTTATTTTACATTTATTTATTTTATTTTTTTTACATTTGTGAGCCAAAACTTCTGTTTTGTTTACTTTAAAAAATATATATATTTAATTAAATATTACTGTAGTAAAACCATGGTTTAAAAAAATAAATAAAAAAAAAACATGGTTTCTACAATATTACTTTAGTAAAACAATAGTTAACTAGTTTTTAAATTACTTATTAACAACAGTTACACACTATAAGAAATATAGTAAAATATTCTTCATTATAAGAAATGTCACCTTTAGATATGTTGTTATTTTAACATGAATTTACTCCAGAAGCAGCTGTTTCTGTGTTGTTCTGTCATTACCTCTATACAAGGCACTGATCCCTCTTGATTGAACGAGTCTTGTGACGGCGCATGCGCTTGTCTGCTTGTGTCTTTCAGCATGCATGTTAAGATGAGCGGAAGAAGAAATAGTTCCCATCCTGCACAAGTATTTGCTAATATAGCCTAATCCTTTTTATTTTACTTTTTTACTTTGAAGCTTATGATTATTGTTCATGTTCATGGTAACCAAGTAATGATATCCCTAGTTTAAAAAATTGTTAGAATCGATATTCTTGTGTGAGTATCGATATTTTTGATACAGCGTCAGTATCGAAAGTATCGATACTTTAGGATCGATCCGCCCATCCCTAGTGTTTACATTAACAATTGAAAAACGGTGCAGACGCACGCAAGACGCACGCAAGACGCAGGACGCAGGACGCGATGGGTTTAAATGGCCCCTTAGTGAGTGTGGGTGTTTACAGTCAGCTGGTCGGTTTCCTACACATCCACCTGCTTCGATCAACCAATAGGCGCTCACACGGTGACATTTCAGGTATAAAAAGGGTTAACGGTAACTGTTAGGTGTCATTTTGTTAGAAAGACACATCGCAAATCATCATGTCCCCGCGAACGCTCAGACTTGAGATCGAAAAAACAACAAGGACGACATACATGGTCGGAACGGAGTTGATGGTGAATTTAAACAGGTGGGCACGTTTTATTTTTCATGCGACATGTGCGTAGACTCATGCAAATACTACAGCTTGTTTTATTTGACAGTCTGGTGGGGTGTTCTGACAATCTGTGCCATCTGCTCAGGATGTACTACCAGCAGTGAATACAGTGATATGTTAAGCCTAAACTTGGGTAGCACCTGTCGCGGTGCAGGACAGCATTAAAGGTGTTTAAACACTAGGTAGCACATATTGTCAGCCAGATAATACCTATCAGGATGTGCTGCCAGCATAACTATCAGATAGGCTGTACTAAGCTCAAACCTATCCCCAACCCTAAAACCATGTGATCATAGCGTTGGTAGCACATCTTGATAGGTAGCATATTTGTGGGACAGGGGCGTTAACACAGGACACAAACAACTATGACGGACGGAATGGACAAGAACGCAGGCGTCCGTGCGTTTTTTTTTTTTTTTTTTTTGACGAATGCGTCAAAACAAGCATTGATATTACGTATCATATTTTTTTATTATTTTTTTTTTATTATTATGATTATTGAATTTAGGAAAAGTGTTGCAAAATTGAAACCATGAAGGTTGCAAGGTATGGAAGCTCTGAACCGCAAGGTAAAAAAAAAAAAAAAAAAAATAGAGTGAAAAAAAAAAAGATTTTGTGTCTCAGTTCCTGCCTGAGCCTAAGGCTTAATTTTTTTTCTCTCTTCCAAATTTTTTTCTTCTCTTCAAAAAATAAATAAAAATAAAATAAAAAATAAAATTCTCTCTTCAAAAACAATGTTAATCTGTAATTATTTAGCAAGGTAAACTACAATAACAAATGCATGCTAGACAATGTTCAAGATAATGTAAAAAGACCCATTCATTAGTGTAACGTATCTTGGTCATACAGAAAATATATACATTCTATTATAAAACAATAGCGCATCGATATATCAAAATGACATTTGTGATGGAATCACATCAATACTGAATTGTCAACATATTTATAATGTACAGTCTATTTTATAAACAGCTACTGTCATCATCCATCAAATTTAGCTAACAGCTATTGATAAAGCTGGCTAGCTAGCTAACGCCGACCTAGGCTATCGTATAAATGCAGGCAATGTATCATGCAAAGAAAAGTGATTACTTCAAACAACAGTTTTGCATAGTCAGACCTATATCCACACTTTGTTTTAGCCCTGTTCCAGCACTGGAGAATCAAATATAATATGCAGTCTCAAAGTCTGTAGTAAAACAGTCATAACTGTGTAATTTTAATTATGCTACCTCATCTGTCAACATCTCATGAGTCGGTGGATCACGTTATCTCTTTGTTTGTCATTGTTTTGGCCGATGCTCGGGTCCCTGTGGAGTGTGTGCACCAGCGTGAGCACGAGCAACAGGTAGCTGGCTGCCGTTCACTTAACGGCCACAGGTGTCATTAATAATAAGGGTTTCTGAATCTTACATACTGCACCTTTAAGTTAAGAGCACTAATGTTTTTAAATTGTTTCTTAAATTTATTTCTCATCTTGACTAATAACAGCAAGTTTGCCAGGTTTCTCCAAAGTTTTACAGAACTGGTGCAGTCACATTCGCAGAGCACGGTCAATGTGCTGAACTTTTTACCATGCAAAATGTGGCAACGTTATTCAATTTTATCAACACAAATTAAAAAATACAAACTCGCCACCTTGCCACCGGCAATTTCTCTGTATTTCCCGCTTGGTATCACCCATCCTCCTCCTCCTCCTCCCTCTTCCCCTTTTTCAACTTATGACTCACAGACATGAGTTAAATGAACATTGAAAACCCAGACAAAACTAACAATTAGTCAAGACAATGGATTATTTTAACGTTAATTTTTTGAAAACTTATAAACTTGAGTTCAATATCCAAAACTTGTAATGACAATTGGAGTTAAAGATAATAAGTTAACATAACTTAATGGGGCTATCATGTTTTATGGTGTAGAAAACTGGCCCACTCTTCCAGTTTTGCAACATTTGAAAACACTGTCTCATATTTACACAAGTTCATATGTTTTGGAAATTGAACTTTTATATAACCAAACAAGGTTGCTATGAAACTTTACATTTAGATTGTGAGCTGCTGTTGTATGTAGTTTTAAACTGTATTTCGTAAAAATAGGTAAGCTTGTTGTTTAATTGCTTTGAGGATTGAGTATTTAATAAATAGTGCAAATGGAACACAAGAATATGTGAACAACCCCAAAAGATGCAATAAAACAGTTAACATAGTTTATTGTTCCATTGATGTAGTTCATAAACAATTAATTTGCAGATATCATTCTGGTATGAACATTCTTTTGTAATATGTTTTCAAAGAATCAGTGCTGGGTTTTATTCAAAACTGTCAACAAGAATATAACAACATCACATTTATCATAAGCCCCTAAATCAGGTGAAGCTGAAGTATACAAACATCTTTCTATTCAATTATGTCTATCCATCTGTTAGAAAACATAAGGGAAAAATTTAGGATTGAGAGGGTGAATCTCATGAAACATGCCATATTCCTCTCCTAAACTGAAAAAATAGAAGAAAAAAAATAAATGAATAATTTGGGGAAATGTGCTCAAAATAATTGTAAAAAATAAAATACAAAAAATCACAATTTAAAAACAATCTCAATAATCTTATATATATATATATATATTATTAGTATGACTTATTTATTTATTTATGGTTTGTTTGTCATTATATTTGCAATTTTTTCACTGTGAGATTTTAGGTGGGATTGTTGGTTGAATAATTTCTATCTCCATTCAGTTCCAAAGGCAGATGAATGAGCTCATTGTACTCTGACATTATTTAAATTCATCACTGAACTCTTTCTCAAAGCTTCTGTTTATAACAGCCACTGTCAGCTATTGTCTTTTACAGCTTTCCAAACTAACTAATAGTCATTTTCTTTGGATTTTTAAAAGCTTTCTCATTTCCTTATTAGTCAATACTAAAGAGTCGATCTCTTATCTTCATCATGACCTTTTCATGGTGTCTTAGAAATTAATCCTACATGCATTAGTTATAATTACAGCATTACATAGTGGATAATGACATTTTGGTTGTTTGACATGTCTTGTCACAACAGTGACATCGGTTTCCTACTGTCTATGCCTCTAAAACATTTTAAACGATTTTCCTCACTGTTGTTTAAAGCTTATAGACTACTTGGACTATTTGGATTTAAGATGTTCATAAAGATGTTAAAGACTTAATGTGTCAACCCTGTTATCATGATTTTTTTTTTTTATAGTAAACAACCAAACCAATATTTGAAAAGTGGATTAAGAATGCATTAAAATTTCTTTCAACTTTGAGCACAATGCCAAATTAAAAGTAATGTCAAATGAAACTTGGAAACTGTAAACCCTGTTACCTTTCTAAAGGTATAATTATTTCACATAATATATATTAAGGCAGAGGCTATTTGCACTTAGTGCATATACAGGTGGATCTCAATAAATTAGAATGTCGTGAAAAAGTTCATTTATTTCAGTAATTCAACTGAAATTGTGAAACTCGTCTATTAAATAAATTCAATGCACACAGACTGAAGTAGTTTAAGTCTTTGGTTCTTTTAATTGTGATGATTTTGGCTCACATTTAACAAAAACCCACCAATTCACTATCTCAAAAAATTAGAATATGGTGACATGCCAATCAGCTAATCAACTCAAAACACCTGCAAAGGTTTCCTGAGCCTTCAAAATGGTCTCTCAGTTTGGTTCACTGGGTTACACAATCATGGGGAAGACTGCTGATCTGACAGTTGTCCAGAAGACAATCACTGACACCCTTCACAAGGAGGGTAAGCCACAAACATTCATTACCAAAGAAGCTGGCTGTTCACAGAGTGCTGTATCCAAGCATGTTAACAAAGTTGAGTGGAAGGAAAAAGTGTGGAAGAAAAAGATGCACAACCAACCAAGAGAACCGCAGCCTTATGAGGATTGTCAAGCAAAATCGATTCAAGAATTTGGGTGAACTTCACAAGGAATGGACTGAGGCTGGGGTCAAGGCATCAAGAGCCACCACACACAGACATGTCAAGGAATTTGGCTACAGTTGTCATATTCCTCTTGTTAAGCCACTCCTGAACCACAGACAACGTCAGAGGCATCTTACCTGGGCTAAGGAGAAGAAGAACTGGACTGTTGCCCAGTGGTCCAAAGTCCTCTTTTCAGATGAGAGCAAGTTTTGTATTTCATTTGGAAACCAAGGTCCTAGAGTCTGGAGGAAGGGTGGAGAAGCTCATAGCCCAAGTTGCTTGAAGTCCAGTGTTAAGTTTCCACAGTCTGTGAGGATTTGGGGTGCAATGTCATCTGCTGGTGTTGGTCCATTGTGTTTTTTGAAAACCAAAGTCACTGCACCCGTTTACCAAGAAATTTTGGAGCACTTCATGCTTCCTTCTGCTGACCAGCTTTTTAAAGATGCTGATTTCATTTTCCAGCAGGATTTGGCACCTGCCCACACTGCCAAAAGCACCAAAAGTTGGTTAAATGACCATGGTGTTGGTGTGCTTGACTGGCCAGCAAACTCACCAGACCTGAACCCCATAGAGAACCCCATTGTCAAGAGGACAATGAGAAACAAGAGACCAAAAAATGCAGATGAGCTGAAGGCCACTGTCAAAGAAACCTGGGCTTCCATACCACCTCAGCAGTGCCACAAACTGATCACCTCCATGCCACGCCGAATTGAGGCAGTAATTAAAGCAAAAGGAGCCCTTACCAAGTATTGAGTACGTATACAGTAAATTAACATACTTTCCAGAAGGCCAACAACTCACTAAAAATGTTTTTTTATTGGTCTTATGATGTATTCTAATTTTTTTAGATAGTGAATTGGTGATTTTTTTGTTAAATGTGAGCCAAAATCATCACAATTAAAAGAACCAAAGACTTAAACTACTTCAGTCTGTGTGCATTGAATTTATTTAATACCCGAGTTTCACAATTTGAGTTGAATTACTGAAATAAATGAACTTTTCCACGACATTCTAATTTATTGAGATGCACCTGTGTATATATACATTTTATTTAATATAGCATTATATAATATATATAAGTTTATATAGCAACAAAGCCTTTTTTGTGCAAATAGTGGCAGATACTATTTGTACTACTATTTAAATACTTGCATACCGTACAGGGGCATCACTACAGTGTGCTTATTGTGTTTATTTAGAGTCCTACAGACACCCTACACCAACCCCTACTGTTAAACCTAACCTTTCCCATACAAAAAAATAAACCATGGTATTTTGTAGTAAAATCAAATTAACCACAAAATTAAACATGGTTACTAAATTAACACCATATGACTGGAGTAACACCATGGTTAATTGCATTAAAACTGTAGATGCATCCCAAACCGCACACTTCTGCACTATTCTATACCATTTTGTATCGTAAATAGTGTATGTTAACACTGAAAATGCAGCAAAAAGAAGTGTACTTTAAGTGCCCGGTTGATGCACTTTTTCAACAAAACAGAGTGTGGATTGTTGGACACTTCATGCACTCAGCGCATGTGGCTTGCTGTGCATAGCGGAAGGGGTGGAGTTACCTGGCTGTGCTGCCGGTCTGACAAAACCGTTGTAAATAATTAAGAATGTAGCAGCTAGAAAAACTTCAGTGGATACAGCACCTTATAAATGTGACTTGAATGCTTTACCATCACCCCAAGCTGTGTGAATCTGTACGTTGTTTAAGATACAAGTGTTGAACTGAGGTTGGCTAACTCGCTAAAGCTAATGGCAACACATCACTTGTGCTTGAAACGTCACTTCTGTTAGCTGTTAAACGGCCAGCAAGTGTTACATTTGGGCGATATTACACTTTGAAAATTCATACATTACATGGCTGAATCTCTGGCTAAGTGCATAGTGTATAGTGTGTTTTTTGGGACAGCTTATGGCTTTCACCAAAAAAGAAAAAGAAAACATGGTTATTACAATATTACTAGTAATATTTTACTTGGATCAAACCTTTCTCTCAACTCCCCGACCTTCACCTTGACCAAATCACTGCGAGGAAATCAACCTTATATACATTTTTATTTATTATTAAATAAGTAGTATTAAAGGAAATATTAAGAGTGGAGACCGGAAACATTATGGGAAAGAGTGAGACCAAAGATAAATTCGAACCAAGGTCGTCTGCACAGAAGAAACCCATCTACACCGTCTTAACAGCCCGCGCCACTATACAGCGACACTAGGGGCACAGTGAGAAGAATATCATCTCCGAATGCTATTCTGAGATGCGGGTTGGCGCTGTTTTGGCAGCACTAGGGGGACCTACACAATATTAGGAAAATGGGTTTAATGTTGTGGCTGATCAGTGTATAGTGAAATTGATAAATTCATAATGATTGTCTCTGTGTTTATGTATGCTGTCTACAGGTGTGCCCCACATCAGTCCAAGTTTTTTACTGTAAAATGCACCCCCAATGTGCATTTCAAGATCACTCCCCCAACCAGCGAGGAGAGTTCCCCCCCGAACCTCCTTGCCCCAAACTCGAGCCTTCTCATCACCATGGATGAAGTCAGCGAAACTGCAAATGACAATAAGGTAATTCCATCTGATCACTAATTTACTATTTACACAAATTATTACGTACAGGCCATACAGAATTTGGAAGGAGGACTTTTTTCACATTTACTGTGTTGAATTTGGGATAAATTCTGCGTAAGAGTTTTAAACATGGTAAAAATGTGTTAAATTGGTAGAGCAAGGTTGTGGGTTTTATTCCCAGGGAATACACATAAAAGTTTCTGGATGCATGACCATCCTTTGCATCTAATATACATTCTGTGTGTGTGTGTGTGTGTGTGTGTGTGTGTGTGTGTGTGTATAATATATATATATATATGTATATATATGTCACTTGTTTAGCAGGAAACTGTGGTTTACAAGTAGAACACTTCCTCAACTCTTATCTAGCATTACCTGCTTGTCTCAGAGGTTTCATGGAAATTTACTGATGTCTAGCACTTCAGTACAAATGAGTCAGTACCAGTAATGGTCACAAGACATTGCACAATAATTTTCACAATAATCTAATATATTAACAGTTGTCCAAAGCAACTTACATTGCATTCAATGTATGCATTTTATCTGTATGTGTGTTCCTTCGGAATCAAACCCATTACCTTGATGTTTTTAGCACCATACTCTACCAGTTGAGCTAAAGAAACACTTTCATGTTTGTTTCTAACAAACTGATCTATTTCAGTTATCTGTGAGGTACTATGGGGAGAAAATGGAGAAACTTGGGAACGCCATCCTGCACCTAACAGCCGTTGGTATGTCTCAGAATTTACTGGCCATTGTCTTGCTGTTCATAAATGCTATTTTTGTTTTTTCCCCCTTAGACAGTTAAATCAAGCAACACTAATATTATATAAGTCTATGCAAAAAACGCATGAAAAATGAACCTGCCCACCTCTTTAAAACTCACTTTGTTTGGTCTATGTATCATGTCTTTGCCTTTTTTTCAATCTCAAGTATAAGCGTTCGCTGAAACATCATGATTTTCTTGCAAAGTGACATCCAACAATTTCTATTAATACACTAATAGTGAATCGGTAACTGCGCAAAAAAACGGCCAAAAAATTACTACTACTACTGCTATTTGGTTCACTTTACTTGAACTGTCTAGCATCGTTTCACCATTGCGATCCAGGCACCTGAATCTGTGCTTTAAAATGATGAAAATTTGCTTGTCTACACCATGCGTCTGGATTTAGACTATGCCCAATTACAGTTCTATAATTTGATCGTCATTAAATAAATCTGCTGCCATCATCACCATAAAATGTAGCCTTACACAAACTTCTCCAAATTCTGTTAATAGTGTAACGTTAATTACGGCAGACAAATAATACTGAACTTTGGCCACTTCCATACTAATACCTTTTTGTTTGAAAATGCCTTGATTTTGCTAAAAACACATCTCATCCACAGCCATTGTACAATGGTGCCTGGATTTGTTCCTGAGTAGCCTGGCATCATGCTCATTCCACACTAATAAAAACAGAGTTTCGTAAGAGCTCTCAATGATAGCATACTTTGGTAAACAGTGACATTAAGAAACTGAAAACTGAGTTTTCAGACAACAACGGATTAGTGTGGATCTGGCCTTTTGTAAATCCAGTGCATTCTATAATAATCCTCATTTGCATGAAGAGGCCTGTTTGCACTAAAAAGAATGTCAGTGACTTAATTGAAATATTCACAGTGCAGCACTATGTTTGCACCTGCTAAAGCTGCATTGTGGGTGTTTTGTGAGTAAGATGCAAGTTTTTGCGCTGAAACACCACACGCTAAAGTGCTGACTAAACAACTGTTTAGTGAATTCACTCCACACAGTTGCTTAACACAAGACCTCTGCTTGCTGTCGTTTCAGACATAAGTTTGTGCTAATTTGATTTATTTATTTATTAATATTTATACACCATTTGCAATTATATTTTTTATCAAACTGCACAATAATGACTAAGACTTTATAGGTATTACAGTTTCATTTTCTGTAAAAGCATGATTTTCTGTAAAGCTGCTTTGAAACGATGTGTGTTGTGAAAAACGCTATACAAATAAAAATGACTTGACTTGAGTAATGCATGGCATTAGCCGGTCTCACTTATATAAACCAACATTGAGCTTTTAAAATAACAATGTCTGTATTTGGAACTACAACTGGCCTCAGTTGTTTCTGGTGGGACTGTGAAGGAGTGGGCAAGCCTCACATTGTCTCTGTTCTGTTGCAGAGATATCTCTGGATGTAGATGCCGACCGAGATGGCATTGTTGAGAAAAACAATCCAAACAAGGTGAGTTTTCTCTTGTAGTCTTGTGGTCTGTTCGGTATTGGCATCAAGAAGATTTGTTTGGAGATTCGGAAGCGGAGGTAGGGGGCAACGCTGACCTTTTCGCTGTCACTTTAGGGAGCGGAGTGCCACATGTGCGTTTCGTGGTCAGTCAGGGCAAAGGCATTAAACGTTTCTGAGGGGGCTCGAGACAAATCTAGGGGGGGCAATGCCTCCCCTTAGACCCGGCCATGGGTCCCAGGCGATTATTGGTCTCAGTATATTCCTCTACTGAAGCATGATGGTGTCTGTAAAAATAATTTGAAGCATACATCTCACCATTTTAGATTTTATATGAAGATTAACAGTTGTGGTTTGGGTTTTTGTTCCAGGCATCGTGGAAGTGGGGTCCAAATGGCCATGGTGCTATACTTCTGGTCAACTGTGACTCAGAGTCCACATTCAGGAAGACACTCGATAGTGAGAAAGAAGAGATAAATAGAGTGTCAGGTGAGTCTGGCCCCATGTCTCAATCTGTGTACTTCCCTTCTATGTACTATGCAAAAAGCAGTACATCAAATGAGTATTGTGTGTTTTATATACCCTGTTGACCTTCTGCATCAACTAAAATTCTTAAGTATGCAATCAATGAACAGCTTTACCTTCAGATTTAAACAAAGAATAAAACATATTTTTTTCGGAGAACTGCAAGTTAGGTGGCTCTTCAAGTTTACGGTCCTAAATGTATCAAGAAAGTCATTCCTTAAGTTAAATTGTATTTGTTTAACAACAACAACAACAGAGTAAATAATTTTTCTGGTTGTTGTTGTTAGGATGGCATTGCACTCATACATACATTAAAAACAAACACACAACAGTGAGTCCATGCCAATGATCAAGTGCTGGAGAAAGAACCTCTTATAAAACTAATGCTGAAGGGACTACGCGGGACTTCACTGAAGTCCTTTGTGTGTCTTTTGTAAGTAAGCATGTCAATTCTTACAAGCCCGCTGTGCAGCTAGTTTTTCTCCCTGTTGACACTCCGCTCAAATTTAATATAATTTCAACTTTGTACCCATTGCCGCCGAGCTTTTGAAGTGTCAGCTAATGATCACCGGACAGTTTGGTGAATTTTCTTTATATTGGAAGTGCCACAGCTAAAAGCAGAACAAGACACTCTTTTCATATGGAGTTCAACGCGGCACTGGATGACCTGACACGAATCATGTGCATTCCAAATCTAAAGTGGAAAGACAGCCTGCCAACTGATTAATATTAAATGAGGGTTTAATGCGCATTGCAATGAATACTAGTTCTTTCAATCAGTCCACATCCCGCTTAGACTTTGGGAAATGTTTAATGTTACTTGAATTGGAGCTATTTTAGTGAATTTCTGTCTTTACACTGTGGAGTTTTGAAAATGGTAATAAAGCATTTTTGTTACATACAGTATTGTGGTGTTCTTTCCAAAGAACAAATAAATGCATTATGACAGGAAAAAAGCATATATCGAGTAAAATTTTACTAATTTTAAAATCTGAGTTTAATCACGATTATCTATGAAAAATTATGAGATTAATCTTGATTTTAAGATTTGTATCTACTGACAGCCCTAATATTTACTACTCCCCTACATAAAGAACTTACTTTATTAATGGCTGAGAAGTAAGTCCTTTATCAAATGTAGTACATTCTCTGAAAATACAAGAGTTTGGATGAAACTTGGGTGTGTGAGGAAGCATGTTATTTGCCAGGTCTATTGTAAGATATTAGAGGGATTAAAGTCCAACTGTAGGTGTTTGTACTGTGTAAACACAAGACTATGGCTCCATTGAAAACCCTAGTGAGTTGCCTACCAAGGGGCTGTTCAGAATGGACACGTTCTTGTAGTAAAAATGCTAGATTTTTACTACAAGAACGTGAACAAATTGAACAAAAAGCTGGTGTCTCAATACACGTTCAAATTCTTCTAACTTGACACAGTTGAAAAATCAGTGAGACGTGGCACGACGGTCTAAAATGTCAGTCTATTCTTGTCATTAACATTTAAAAACATCTGTCTATTTTATGTAGGCTATTACTTGAAAGTATTTCACCCACAATTTGTGTGTAGTCATTACCTTAGCAACATGCTATCATTAGTCTCTATTAAACTCGATTATCAAGTAGTAGTAATTAAACCTTGTGCATCACATGTACTGACTGCTATTTTTGTGTCATGTGCGAGTGACTAAAAACAGAGTTGCTGCTCATAAAGACTCTAAAGACAGAATAGACCATTTTAATTCAGTCTATTCTGTTTCAATTCATTCAATTCACGATATGTTTCCAGCAGTCATTGCTCGGCGCATTTATGGCTGGAAGGTACAGATTTCATTGTATTTTTGTCATGCTGGTCACACCATGAAAAGGAAAGGTATTACCCACCTTCTGCCCACTCAAATTTAGAGATACTTTGCAAACAATCATTCTTAATCAGTATTTTTGTCTTGTTTTCCAGCAAAGGTATCTAAACAAAATACATTTACTTGAGAAGCAAAAATGACATTTTTCAGAAAAATCTCACATAATTTTGTGAGGTTGGTGTTTAAAGTTAGAAAACAACTGCAAGTCCTTAAAAGCTGACTCTACTCAATTGATTGAGTAAACTCATTCCCTCAACTGAATTGAGTAATGGCCTCTCCAAAACTTGTGTAATAAGTTTACTTAACTTGGAGTTCATATAGATTGAACTTTGACCAAGGAAACATAATTAGATAATTCAAGCGCAAGGCATTGTGGTATGGTAGTCCTCGTAGCCTTGATTTTGTACTGAGTTATTGACACTGAAAATCTATGGAAGTCTATGAATTTTTAAAGAAAATAAGTTCAAGAAACTTAGATATTTAAGTTATGAGCCAAAACTTGACATTTCAAGTAATGTTTAATTAAGACATCTTGATTATCTAATAATGACAACATTTACAGTGTATTTGCAAATGGGGTAAGAATAAAAAAAATAATTTTCTCCCTTTGAATTAAGTTTATCTTTCTCACCCTATAGGCAAATTGCCTTTGTTCTTAACCTATAAGCAAAAATAAAAAAACAAGCCTTAAAGGTGCACTCAGTAACTTTTTGCTCATATCATCTTGGACTTTAAAGTGACACCTAGTGGTGTGGATGCAGCATCATTAAAAATCAACAGTTTTCAGTTACAGATGCCATTGTAGAAATTCACTATTCATAGTCAGCCATGATTTATTTAATCCAAGAGTGAAAGTGTCCAATAACAAGACGGTTACTGAGATTAGGCAAGTAGTATTCAGCTGGTCACATGACGATAACTATTGATTTTTGAATGATGCTGCATCTACACCTTTAGGTATCACTGTAAGTCCAATATGACACAAGCAAAATATCCAATATAATAATTATAATTAATAATTATAATAATTATAATTTATAATTAATTAATAATTAATTATAATTTTCTTTATTTATCACACATTATACATTTTGCACATATACAGTGAAATTCTTCTTTTTCACATATCCCAGCTAGGCTGGGGTCAGAGTGCAGGGTCATATGTTTTTATAGTACAATGACCTCTTATTTGTCAAAAGATTCCTTTAAGGTTTTTCTTTTCCTACTTTTTGGTTAATATGACACAAACAAAAAGTTACTGAGTACATCTTTAATGTCTTAGGTCATTTTTCATCACAAGTAAATGTATCTTGCTTCAAGGATATTTTGTTGTTCTTACTGGGAAACGAGAAGAGAAAAAAAAGGTGTTTTTTTTTCTTTATTTTTTCTTTGTTTTTTATTGTATTTTTTTTTTTTGCTGTGTACTTTTGAGAATTAGAATTGATCACATCTGACACAATGTCTCCTGATAGTTTCACTTATTACACGCCAAACCATGGTAAAGAAAAAAGAGGAATGTATCTTTCTCTGATGGCAGATTTGAAGGACATGTCCACGATGGTCTTGCGCATCAACGGGCCACCCGACCTTCCGCAGGGATATAAACTGAGCATGCACATCACACAGACAGATTCGGAAAGCGTGAGAGTCTTTAGACCTCGCAAAAGTGGAAAAGCACATACCTCCTGGAGTGAGTAAACACACAAAAATCTACAAAACAAATGTCACAGCTTCAGCACATTAATGCAACGAAAGTAGAAGGTTTCATATTGTAAATGAAATTTTTGGGTGGGAATACGTTTTAAGCATGAATTTCCATGCTGGTCAACCTACATGTAAAAAGATGTTAACAGTAAATCTGTAAATAAAATGTATAATGATTCTAATTTAGATCAAATAAAAAACTGACTGAATATGAGGGAACTCAAATTAAAGGGAATTCTACTAAATGAGTCTTCTTTCTTGCGTCAGAGCACAAAATTCTGAAGTTGTTCCTAAAGGAACATCTCATGGTGGTGGGCATGGACAAGCTGGCAGAGGAAGTGCCCTATCTAGGTGGCAAAACTGAACTGGAGTTCTTTGTAGAAGGCCTTCGTTTCCCTGATAGGGGCTTTGATGGCCTCATCACCATCAACCTTAGTCTGCTAGAGCCCACTGGCGAGGTTAGTGGAAAACTTCTTATGCAATCTGTAGGATTTCAAAATGACTTTGTCCCTGTCTTACTGTAAAAGTTACTCGATTCTCTTAACTGTTAAAGGAGGAGTTTACCTAAAGAATGAAAATTCTTCTGTAAATTCAGAGTCTTTTCCTGTGTGTCATTGAAACAGACTGAAATTTACATCCAGCCAGTCATTATTGTAAAAAAAAAACCTTAAAGGAATAGTTCACCCAAAAATGAAAATTTGCTGAATTTACTCACCCTCAGGCCATCCAAGATATATCTGAGTTTCTTTCTTCATCAAAATAGAATTTAAGACTTTTAGGATTTCATTTCAGGCCTCCTCCTCTAAACAATGCAAGTGAATGTCCTCCATTTTTTGACAGTCCAAAATACATATTTAGGGTTCATCAATAGGGTTCATGCAAACGATTGATTATTTTGAGAAACAAAACAATACTTATATCCCTTTTAACTACAAATGTTCGCTTCTGTACATCTCTGTGACGCGCGCTCATGAGAGGGATGACGTAAGCTCGTTGGTAAGGTCACGCGTCACGTGGAGGAGGAGTCAGGAAGCGTGTCATTGTTTACAAGAGAAACTTGTGCCGTTCACAAACCAAAACATTCCAAAACAATTTCAAAACAATATAAAAATAAAAAAAAATCATTTCCAAATAATAATAAAAAAACAATGTAAACAGTGACGTGCTTCCTGACTCCTCCTCCATGTGACACGTGACCTTACCAACGAGCTTACGTCATCCCTCTCATGAGCGCGCGTCACAGAGGTGTACAGAAGTGAACATTTGTAGTTAAAGTATATAAGTATTTTGTTTCTCAAAATAATCAATCGTTTGGGTTCAGAAGAACTTTATTTGTTGACTGGAGTCGTGTGGATTATTTTGATGAACCCTAAATATGTATTTTGGACTGTCAAAAAATGGAGGACATTCACAATTCAAATTTCTGAGTACGCAAACGTAATACAATCCAGTGATGTCGGGGTGCTTCAATAGGCCAAAGTAGAAATGCTGGTCTCCACATCTCGCATCTTCCTTGTTTGTTTAAACACAGAAAGGCATGTTTCTCCCAGTCTGTGGCAGCAGCAGAATGAGATGCGCTGTAAGTTGCGCGCTTGTACCACTCTTAAAATGTGCCGCACATCACCGGAAACACATCAAAACAAAGACGTCCAAATAGCACATGCTTACAAAAGACCAACAATTAAATATAGCACAGATGGGTGCAAAAATGGTTCAGGATGACTTCAAAACAGCAAAAACAGCGCAGCTGAATGAAACAGAATGGAGGTCTCAGTTTTAGAGTTATAACTTGACATTGCATCTTTTAAAAGAGACACGAGATGTATGATAACAGTCAATGCTGTTCATTTAGTTTAGAAAAACATTTAAATCCAGATAGGCACATGAAGGTGTCCTGTGTAAGTCTCCTTTGGTGAATCTCCTATGACAGGGCCTATCTCTCTCCTCTTCATCTTTGACTGACTGTGAGCACTAGTGGGTGGGGCTAAGGGTGCAATGACAAAAAAATAGACATTGATGTCTTGCTGACATCACAAGTTCCACAAATTCCAAACGGCCCGTTTCGAGAGCATGATTTAAATAAATGCTCTTTCAGTTCTGAAACTTACAGTATGTTTTTATAGTATAATGACCTCTTATTTGTCAAAAGATTCCTTTAAGGTTTTTCTTTTCCTACTTTTTGGTTAAACTGTTCGTTTATAGTTAACATTGATAATTATGTATGTTTATGTACACTTTGCTTATTTATTACAAACAGGGTTTACCTGGAACACCCATCTTTACAGATAAGGTCATGTTTCGCATATCTCCATGGATAATGACCCCCAACATCCTCAAACCCATGGAAGTGTTTGTGTGTAGGTGAGACTGGAGCAATTCAGTCACTCTTTTATGATTATATACTTAATGTTGCAGTACCAAATATCGCAATGTCTAGAAATGATGATATGTTCCATCTTTTGTCACATCGAATCATGAAATACATCTGATGGTGAAGCTTGTAACCCATGGTGGCTATTTGATTTGATTTGTTTTATTTATTCATTTAATTATTGGTAGCACAAGCGATAACAATGCATTCCTGAAGAGCATTAAGAACCTGGTGGACAGCTGTGGCTACAAATTGAAAGTGTGTCATGAGTACGTGAACCGTAATGACCGCTGGATGCAGGTCAGTGAAATTGTAACTATTTTTGTCAGTCAAGTGCTCAAGAGGTGCCATTCATTTTAGTCCATGATCTTTACATTCATCAGAGCATCATAATTAAGATGATAACTTTTACCCTTGTGCTGTGTTCGTTTTGTGCCAACACATTTTGTGTTCCCAGTCAAAATGACCGGCCCACTAAGGGGGGGTGGGGAAGAGACGTATCTAGTATGGGAGCAGGCCGCGCCAGCTGCTGCCTTTTCTCTCTATGTTTTCTTTCCACAGAGTATTCAGTTATTTGGCAGGGGCCATTTTAACGCTCAATATATGCGCCGGGGAAGGTGTTTTTTTTCCTATCCTATTCTTTCAGGGGGAAAAGACCCCACGGAGACCACATCCTGCCCAGAGGGGAGGTAACATGTGGCAAGCACATCATGTGGGCTCAGAGCCGCACATGGAAGAGGCGCAGTGGTAGGTCCTGCCTGAATGGGGAGGAGCTCTACAAACACGGCGACCGGGACAGAGAGGGCTCTGTTGAAGGGAGACGCAGGTCTGCCAACAGGGAGACCATACTGCAGAAAATACATCACAGGGGGTTACCGGAGTAACCGGCACCTGTGGAGCACCTACCTCAGTATGGGCATATTAGCACACATACTGGTTCAGGCTGTGAATTCCTCCGCTGAATTCGCAAGCCACAGGGCTAGGGAGGAAGGACATCCAGGGTTCACAGGTTCAGAACTCGCATGGGAAAAGAAGCGCACATCTTCGCCTCTTTGGAGGGTAAAGGCACTATACGCAAGCGATACATCCGGCCAGCTGTCCGTATTCCCGAACTTACCTGTTCGTACCTGACAGAACACGGGACGAAACCGGCTCAACCCGGAGATTGTAAAATCTCGCGAAAGTATTGGGTGTCGCCCAGCCCGCTGCCCTGCAGATGTCTGCTAGAGAGGTGCCATGGGCCAGTGCCCATGAGGATGCCAGATTCCTTGTGGAGTGTGCTCGTATTCCCGACGGGGCAGACACGGCCTGGGCCTGGTATGCCATAGCGATGGCATCCACAATCCAGTGGGCAAGCCTCTGTTTGGAGACAGCGTTCCCTTTCCGCTTTCTGTCAAAGAGAGACAAAGAGCTGCTCAGAGCGTCTAAAGCTCTGCGTGCGATCCAAGTCGATGCGCAAATTACGCACCGGACACAGCAACGACAGGGCTGGGTCTGCCTTCTCCTGGGGCAGCGCTTGCAGGTTCACCACCTGATCCCTGAAGGGGGTTGTGGGAACCTTGGACACATAGCCTGGCCGGGGTCTCAGGATTACATGAGAGTCACTCGGACCAAATTCCAGGCAGGTATCGCTGACAGAATGCTTGCAGGTCCCCGACCCTCTTGATGGAGGTGAGCGCAATCAGGAGGGCCATCTTCAAGGAGAGGGCTTTCAACTCGACTGACTCTAGTGGCTCAAAGGGGGCTCTGCGAAGGCCCATGAGGGGAACAGGCGTGGCCTAGGAGGATTCAGCCTCCAGGCACCTCTCAGGAACCTGATGATCGGGTCGTGCTTCCCTAAGGACTTACCATCCACTGTATCGTGGTGTGCCGCTATGGCGGCCACATACACCTTCAAGGTGGAGGGGGACAGCTGTTCCTCCAGCCTTTCCTGCAGGAAGGAAAACACTGACCCGACTGCGCATCTCTGAGGGTCTTCAGCTTGAAGACCACCAGTTCGCGAACTGACGCCACTTCAGGGTATAAAGCTGCCTCATGGAGGGAGCTCTGGCCTGAGCGATTGTGTCTACCACTGCTGGTGGTAGGCCATTTAGGTCTTCCCCATCCCATCCCATCCAAAGGCCAGACATGGAGGTTCCAGAGGTCTGGGTGCGGGTGCCAGATGGTGCCCCGTCCCTGAGAAAGAAGGTCCTTCCTCAGGGGAATTCACCAGGGAGGGGCTGTCGTGAGAAGCGTGAGATCTGAGAACCAAGTCTGGGTAGGCCAATACGGGCCACGAGGGTGACCTGCTCCTCGTCCTCCCTGACCTTGCACAGGGTCTGTGCAAGTAGGCTCACTGGGAGGAACGCTTACTTGTGCAGCCCCCAGGGTCAGCTGTGTGCTAGCGTGTCTGGGCCGAGGGGGACCCCCGTCGGAGAATACCAGAGCGGGCAGTGGGAGGTTTCTCGGGAGGCAAATAGATCTACTTGTGCTTTGCCAAACCGACTCCAAATCAGCTGGACCACCTGGGGGTGGAGTCTCCACTCTCCCCTGAGTGTCACCTGCCACGACAGCACGTCCACTATGGCGTTGACGTTGCCCGGGATGTGAGTGGCCCGCAGCGACCTCAGTCGCCGCTGACTCCATAGGAGGAAACGGCGGGCGAGTTGCGACATGCGCCGAGAACTGCTGGGTGAAGTCCTCGACGGTGTCGCCGAATAGGCCGATCCGGGAGATGGGGGCGTTGAGAAAGTGAACCTTGTCCGCGTCCCTCATCTCGACCAGATTCAGCCACAGGTGGCGTTCCGGAGGGCGAGGTTGGTCGCCAAGCGCAGCTCCTGCATCACATTGGGATCAGGACTACCCACGTGCAGTGCCTTGGCCTGGTGTACTTGCAGGAGGGCCATGGCATGCAGGGCAGAGGCGGCCTGACCAGCGGCGCTGTAGGCTTTGGCCGTCAGAGATGATGTCGTCCTACAGGCCTTGGAAGTGAGTGCCGGGCGATCCCACCATGTGGCTGTGCTTTGTGGGCACAGGTGCACCGCAACCGCCTTATCCACCTGAGGGACCGCCGTATACCCGTGGGCCACCCCGCCATCGAGGGTAGTGAGAGCGGACAAACTGGGAGGTCGGTTTCGGGCAGAAAAAGGTGCCCTCCACAACCTCGTCAGCTTGTTGTGCACTTCCGAGAAGAAAGGGACTAGGGGGGGCATGGCTGTGAGCGGCGCCCCGAACCCAGGAACCAATCATCTAGCCGCGAGGGCTCAGGGTGTCCAACCCAACACACACGGCGGCCCGGGAAAGTATGGCAGTCATCTTGCCGTCAGCCTCAGACTGGGCAGGCCAGCTCCTTTTAATACCCGTATGTCCGAGGCAGTGGCATGCAAATTCCACTCGCCAATTCTCATTGGCCTTTTCTCAAAGATCTGAGGTGTTTGGGACTCCCAGGGGCGACCCTTAGTGTCACTACATCGACACAACGTCGAGTGAGTGACAGAAGGGGAACACAACATCTAACTAGGGTTGTAACTTATAAATATTTTGAGTAATCGAAAATTAAAATTTTTGCCCAATGTTCTCTTTCAAACAATGTGCAAACGGAATGCTATTAATAACAAACATCAATGGTTGATTGTATGATTGTGTGCAAAAAATAATTTTAAGATTTACACATTTCAATTTTGTAACAAAATTCCATCAAATTGAATACGAGTTTCTTTAATAAAATAAAACATTTTATTAGTTACATTTTGTTAAACATTACACAATTCAGTTTGATGGTATTTTGTTATGAAATTGAAATATTTTTTGAGTGCATGTTACAGTAATTTCTTTACTGAATAAATTATTAGGGATTTATTTAGTTTAATCCCATTAAAATTACTGTTCTTATAGAAATGTCATTGCTAATTTTATTTAGGATTTTAGTTAAATAGATAAACTTTAAACCAAAATTTAACATATAACAGCAAATATTTTATCAAAATGTATATTTCTGTCAAAATAATGTTTGCTCCCTTTTTTGTGCTCTGTTTGATGTGCACACGCACACTCAGTGGGCCTTGTTCAAAAAACATGAGCAGAATATAAAATCATCTGGATTAATTAATCGATGGATTAATGAACAATTTACACAATCATTCTCCTCGTGTTTTATGAATCAGGCCTAATGAAGTCTTTGAAGTTTAATTGAGACTTGATTGCTGTTCAGGGAAAATGGAAATACTTGCGTGAATTTGAATTTTCAAACATATATTGAAAAATTTATATTTACAGATAACAACATTTGCAGGTAAAAATATAACAGTAAAAGTTTTATTTTAAATATTTTATGACACAATTAACAATCATCTTTCAGAGCACCTGACATGGTAGCTTGCCCATATGAAACTATATGCCAAGGTGTTTCTTGTGTGTGTGTGTGTGTGTGTGTGTAAAATGAACACATGCTTTGGACAACTTGCATTTACTCTGTGGCCTTTCAAATGTGTTTTATAGTACCAATGCATTTAGTGGTCTCTGGTTTTCCATGCCACAGTGCAAATGTCCAACTAATCAATAATAAAACTGACAATTATTTTCATTCTTGTTTTAATTGAGGTTACTATCATATGAAATTAGTAATCCCTTCTCACTCTTTCTGTTACAGGATGAGATTGAGTTTGGCTACATTGACTCCCCGCATCATGGATTCCCTGTGGTACTAGATTCACCTCGTGATCAAGGACTTAAAGATTTTCCCTATGAAGTTCTTCTGGTGAGTGAAACAGAAGGAATAGTTCACACAAATATTTAAATTCTGTCATCAATTTCACTTTTTGGGATGTCAAAAGTACCGGTACTTCGGGACCGAATTGATACTAAAGTGAAAAAAGATTTAAAATAAAACTTTACCAGTGTTTCTGCAGTATCGGTAGTACCCTGCGCACTGACACAAGACAACTTTTAAATGCTCACATGCTTATTTGAGTGTTTGCTCTGTTATGCACAATAAAATCGAAATTAAATTAAAATCAAATTAAAATAGTGATATATCCTAATTTGATTATAAAACGGCAAAAGGATGTGTAGGTGAACCTGGAAGTCTAATCCACCATGTGTTCCCTTTGGATTTTTCTGTGGAGTTTTATAATGGGGTTTTTCAATTTGAGTAAATTAAGATCTGTGGCAAACATTACTTCACGATACGTGGACGTGGCATACTTTTTTTTTTTTTTTAAATGACACACCGGCTTCAAAATTCACGTTTGAGGTATGAAAGTGTGTTATATATGTTGTTGAACAAAACGTCCACACATCAAGTAATGTTCACCACAGATCTTATTTTACTCATAAATCCAAAACTCCCATTATAAAACCCCATAGGAAAATCCTGAGGGAACCCATGGCGAATTCTCTTCCGGATTTGTGGACTACAAACTGAACAGCTCTATTATATGGCTTGGAATAATGTGCACAAGTTGTTCAATACTTTTATGGTGCTTTTTTTTTTTTTTTTTTTTTTTTTAACCATTTTTTAAGCATAACAGTATAAATCAGCATCAGATTTCTTTGTGGAGTTCAGACATTCTGACAAATCTCTATTTCCATGAAAGAAAGTAAATCATATGGGTTTGGAACAACATGAGGGTGAGTAAATGGGAGGATTTTTACTTTAAAGGGATATTCCAGGTTCAATACAAGCTGAGCTCAATCGACAGCATTTGTGGCATAATGTTGATTACCCTCATTTTTGTAAAAAAAAAAAAAGCAGAAATTGAGGTTACAATAGAAGTGAATAGGGGCCAAGTTTTTAACGTTAAATTATTCACTGTTTCAAAAGTATAGCCACCAAACATAAAAGATATGCATGTAAACATGAATTTTAGTGTGATAATATCTCTTACTAACCTTTTCAGTGTAAAGTTATAGCAAATTTTACAACTTCATTACCATGACAATGTAATGACAACAAACACTAAAATGATGATTTTAACAACTTTACAGCTCAAATAATTGTTTTAATAAAGTGTTTTAATAAAAGTATAAGCTTCACATTTCTGTGTTTTGAACCCTCCAAAAATTGGCCACATTCACTTCCACTGTAAGTGCCTCACTGTAACCTAAATTTTTGCTTTTTTAAAGAAAAGCAGGGAAGAGTCGAAATACATTTTTGTGGTAATCAACCTTATGCCACAAATGCTGTTGATTGAGCTTAACTTGTATTGAACCTGGAATATTTAGAAAAAATTCGGAATGCTTTGCACATCTCTTATTACATTTAATTTGGCCTATGGGCATGAACAGTTTAAAAACCTCGGCTAGAACAATTAAGGCAGCCTGTCAGCAGTTGTATTATTTGACATTATCCATATAAGACTTGTAAAAACATTGCACACTTTGTTCCAATTTCTCAAATGTATTTGGCAATTCTGTTCTGATAAGCAGAGATGAAGCTGTAAGAAAAGGTGCAACACTAGTAAAACGTGATAAAATCAAAATATGATGACAAACATATTTCAATAGATGCTAAAGTGTTTCATTTAATGTTTCAAAACTGTCACAGGGCCCAGACTTCGGGTATGTGACACGATACATTGATCATAAAGCAAGCAGCCTGGACTCTTTTGGTAATCTAGAGGTTAGCCCACCAGTCACAGTGAATGGGAAAAGTTACCCACTTGGCAGGATTATCATCGGAGTAGCATTTCCTACGTAAGTACAACAACCGTAACCTCCCAAAAATGATGTCTCTTTGAGCAGTGATGTTTTGGCATGCTGTTAAATTTAATGAATATATGCAGATTGATAAAGCAACCTATTACCTTTCAACCTATTACCTTTCATGAACCATGAAGAATATTGATCATTTCATTTAAAGTACAACACATGGCCGCAACATGACCCAAGTCGTCCAAGACTTCTTGTGGGCACAAAAGGTTCAAGAGCCAATTGCACTCTACTCTGATTGGCTGACTGTGGGGCATGTGGACGAGTTCATGACCTTTGTCCCAGCACCTGACCGAAAGGTAAAATGATAATACTGTAGATATGTACGAAATATTACCGTACACTCTTACCACTTACACACTTACATTTTCCAAACACCATATACCATGCAGTATACAGAATGCAGTTTTAAATTCCTAACATAAAAATGATTTTAAAATACCCAAAAGCAGTGCTAGCTGCTAACCAGTGTTAGGTAAGTTACCCAAGTAAAGTAATTAAAAGAAATGAACTTAATCGGACTACAAGGATTTGGAAACATAATGCGCTACACTACTTTTTCTACGAAAAGTAATTAGATTACACAAACTACTTTGTAATCAGATTACACTCAACACTGCTGGTCACTGCCTCAATGTTTTTAATCTTTAGAAATTCCGGTTGCTGCTGGCTAGCCCTGATGCTGGTTACAAAGTTTTCAGAACCTTGCAGAAAAATGGACATGGAAAAGCAGAGATGTTTCCAGGTAAACACTATATCAAATCTCTATATCATATCTTCTATGTCAAGTCTAATTGTGTTCACCATCCGCAACAGTTTATTGTTCTACTAACTTTTGACCAGATTTTGAGGAGGCCATCACCGTAGATGACATCCTGAGTGACAAGAAGCTTCAGGCTGAAAATGACTATGTGCAGGTCAGCGAAATCTGACTTATTTACAAAGAAATTAATCTCCAATAACTTACAGTAGATACAAATGAACATTTGCTGATAATTTACTCACCTTCAGGCTATCCAAGATGTATCTGGTTACTTTCGTAATCTCCGTTCCCTGATGGAGGGAACGAGACGTTGTGTCGATGTAGTGACACTAGGGGTCACTCTTGGGAGCCCCAAACACCTCTGCTTTTTGAAAAAAGGCCAATGGGAATTGGCGAGTGGAATTTGCATGCCACTCCCCCAGACATACGGGTATAAAAGGAGCTGGTATGCAACCACTCATTCAGGTTTTGTGCTGAGGAGCCGAGACAAGGTCCCGACCATTTCAGCGGGTAGTTCAGTGTTGTGGCAAGAGGGACACAACGTCTCGTTCCCTCCATCAGGGAACGGAGGTTACGAAAGTAACCAGGACGTTCCCTATCTGTCACTCACTTGACGTTGTGTCGATGTAGTGACACTAGGAGTCCCTAAACAAAATGGCACAACTAGCTGAACTGTGTTACATGGACTGGCGGTGCGAGACAGGCAGATCACTGTGTGCCTCGTAGCCAGTGCACCAGGCCATCACGTAAACTCCCCCAACACTCTTATGAGCGTCGAATGGTCCTTCAGGATAAAGTCGACTGCCCAACAATAGATAAATAGTTAGGGACAGGCTAGCCCAGCCATGGCCACTTTTCCACTTTTTTTTCTCCCCAAAAAGAGTGGAATTTGTTAACCGACTGGGGGCCATAAATGTCTACGTCGGGGGGTGTCACTCCCAAGGGGAAGACACCGTGGAAACCACACCCCGCCCAGAGATAATAAGGGGGGGTATTTTGAGTGGAAATACATCACATGGTCTTACTGAGTCTTATCGGAAGTATGTCATGTGGAGAAGTCCCATGGTAGGTCCTACCTGAGGGGGTAGGAGTTTCTACAAACATGGTGACTGGGGGCAGAGGGGCCTCTGCCCAAGGAAGACGTTTAGTGGAAGATATCACATGGGGTCACCTACGGGAAACCACCACATGTGGAGCACCTACCTCAGTACAGGGCCTAATTAGCACATGTACTGGGCTGGCAGCGAGTTTCTCCGCAAACTCGTCTGAAACAGGGCTAAGGAGGAAAGTCATCCAGAAATCACAACTTGTGAACGCGACTGGGAGTCAAAACGACCCAGTGGGCGATCCTCTGTTTGGAGACAGCGCTTCCTTTCTGCTGTCCACCAAAGCAGACAAAGAGCTGCTCTGAGTTTCTAAAGCTCTGTGTGCGATCCAAAGGGATGCGTAAAGCACGTACCGGACACAGCAACGCCAAGGCTGGGTCTGCCTCCTCCTGGGGCAGTGCTTGCAGGTTCACCTGCGGGGGCGGGCTGCGGTGGAGCCAGTGCTGTTGCTGCAGGAGGACGCCCTTGGCGACGAGCAGACGGTGTGCGGGGTCTTGAGCTGCGCCGGGGCAGGATGTGTTGAATGGCCTCCGTCTGCTGCTTCACCGCCGAGAACTGCTGGGCAAAGTCCTCGATGGTGTCGCCGAACAGGCCAACCTGGGAGATGGGGGTGTCAAGGAACCGTGCCTTGTCAGCCTCTCTCATGTCGACCAGGTTGAGCCAAAGGTGCCGTTTCTGGACCACCAGGGTGGACATCGCCATCACCTTCGTTGCCCGGAGAGATGAGGAAGACCTAGTTATTAAGGGGTGTAACACAAAGAGGAGTTCAATTGATGTGCGGTCACAGGTGAGCATATATATGCTATTTTACAACAGCTTCGAACTTTATTAATATAAATTGAATATAAATCTGTTTTATAATATTTGATTATCTGGATTATGGCCTGGACTGAATTATCTAAAATAGGCAGTACCACATGCTTACTGAAATGCAGTATAACCCATTTTCTGTTAAATATCCAGCAGAAATATCTGGCCAGACTTGTCTCTTTTATGGAAAAGAATAATGTTGGCATCTTTCATGTCTTCTCTCTTGCTCAGAACTGTATTGACTGGAACAGGGATGTACTGAAGAAAGAGCTTGGGTTGGATGATGAGGACATTATTGATTTGCCCATCCTGTTTAAAATGCTTGAAGAATATGACAAAAGAGGCCAGAGGGCTGCAGCCTACTACCCTGATATGGTACAACATAATACCAGGAACACATTGAAGATGGTCTTTGAGTTTTCATTTTTTCCATTTAAAAAGAAACCGACAAAAATTAAAAACATTATAATGGTTTTTTTTTTGTTTTTGTTTTTTTGTTTTTTCTGTCAAATTAACAAAAAAATGCAAGAATGGATGGAATTTTTTTTCTTGTTAATTTATAGAAAATTAGTATGCAGGTTGAATATTTGATTTTCACATGTGGGTAGGCCTGAAACAGCAGTTTAAAAAAAAAAAAAAAATGTTTTTAATATAAATATATATATTGGTGAAATCTTTTCTTCCTCAGTGCTGTATAACAGAATAAGAATTCACTGCTGTTGAAGTTTACATATTAATTAGTCTTGTTTTACATTAAATATACATTTTATATTTCTTCAAAACGTATGACTTTTGATGTTTATATTGCAACTACTAATGTTACTGGTCAACTGACGTTTTTTTTGTACTTGCAAAAGCCAATTTTTACTTGCATTTGGTGCTTGGACCCTGATTGCTTTTATTACTTAGCATCCACAATAGAAAAAAGTGACATAAAATGTGATTTGTAAAATATTGGCAATCTGCTGAATACAAACTGTATGCTGATTTTCTATCCAGGCAAAAAAACTAAAAGTAAGTAGTAATAATCGAGCAAAATTCTAGGTTTTCAGTTTCTTTGAAAAATATATATATATATATATATATATATATATATATATATATATATATATATATATATATATATATATATTACACAGTATATACATATACGTACTGTACATACAGTATTTAATTTTAGTTTTTGCCCAATTCTTACTTTTAAAGTGGAAAATCTAACAGCCATAATGTCCATGGATTGAAGATGCATTTATTTATTTTGCCTTCTATACTGTGCTTTGACATATTTTATTTGAGTAATCCCACTTTAAAATTTATGAATTCATCATTCATTGTCGTATGCATAATGTAATGCATGTTGTTGTTGTTATTATTAAAAGTCTTAAAATATGTTTTAACCTTTTGTTTTAATGTATTTCAGGTGAATATGATTGTGTTGGGTGATCAACTGGGTATCCCAAAACCATTTGGACCCCAGGTGAATGGCAAATGTGCCCTGGAGACAGAGATGCGGTCTCTTTTGGAGCCTCTGGGGCTTAAGTGTACCTTCATTGATGACTTTGCCTCCTACCACAAATTGCTGGGTGAAGTTCACTGTGGTTCCAATGTACTTCGGCAACCATCTACTTTTAGATGGTGGAACCTGGAGCTGTGAGAGTGAGAGAGCGAGCTAGCTATGCAGAAAAGAGACCTCTCAAGTTGCATCTATTATTTTTTTAACAAATTAAATTAGATCTGGTTAATCTGGCAAAATTCATTCTAGCAATAAACTATGCATACGTGCTTTAACCTTAAAAGTACCAGTAAAGCAATAGCAAATGCCTTTGTGTAACATAAGGATAGTTCGCCCAAAAATCATGTTGTTCCAAACCCATATGCAGTTATTTTTTCATTTGTTGAACACAAAAGATATTTTGAAGAATCTCCAAGCTGCTCTTTTCCATAAAGTGAAAGCATATAGTGACCAAGGGCTGTCAAGCTCCAAAAAGCACAACAAAAGTACCTTATGAGTAGTCCATGTGACTTGTGTCCCATATTCCAAATCTTCTGATAATACGATAGGTTTGTGTGAGGAAAAGACAGAAATTTAAGGTGTTATTTACATTTACATTTATGCATTTTGCAGACGCTTTTATCCAAAGCGACTTACAGTGCCCTTATTACAGGGACAATCCCCCTGGAGCAACCTGGAGTTAAGTGCCTTGCTCAAGGACACAATGGTGGTGGCTGTGGGAATTCAACAACCTTTTGCTTACCAGTTCACTGCTTTAGTCCACTACGCCATTTGATTTGATAAAAAAATCTTCATTCGTCATGTTCTTAAAAGTCATTCAGGCTTGCGTTCTGTTCAAGTTTGGTGGTTCAAGATGAATTGAGCCATGTTGGATGTGAATGATGTCAAACGTTATTGGTTCTTGCATGGCTCGTCATTGTCATCAACCCTGGTGTGATGTTGTCTAATGCTGCATATTTTAATTGAACGGGATTTCCAAGATCTGGCAGATTTTCTGAAAAGATGACTTCAAATTTCAGGAATAAAGCTAAAGTCTTATGAAGTACTTTTATGGTGCTTTTTGTATTTTTTAGAGCTCGACAGTCTCAGTCCCATTATGAAAAACTCTGGACATTCTGAAAATCGTTTGTGAGTAAATGGAAGACAGAATGGGTGAACTAACCCTTTAATACTTTGTCAAAGCTTTATGACTCTATACTATGCAAGGTTTCTTAGAAAATTAAGGGCTTATAATTATGAAGAATGTTTTGGAGAGTGATACACATATAATACTAGCCACTGAAGAGCATAATAGTGTTTTTCTTTCATGACAATTTATTTTACTTGATGCATTTCTGAGTGTCCAAGTTAACTATGAACCAATGAACATTGGATAAAAATGGACCACTATGACAGTATTTTTCAACCTAAATACTATATATTCTCTAAAGGGATATTCCTGGTTCAATACAACTTAAGCTCAATCGACAGCATTTTGTGTCATAATTTTGATAACCACAAAAATTATTTTGAAGAATTATTTCTTATTTGAAAAATAAGAAAAAAGCAAAACTCTGGGTTACAGTGATGCACTTAAAATGGAAGTGAATGGGGCCAATTTTTGGAGGGTTTATTTTATAAATGCACTTACATTAATTATTCTGATAAAACGTGTGTATTATTTGAGCTGTAAAGTTGTTTGATTACAGCATTACGTAGTCGGGGCAAGTTTTAAAATCGGATATAACTTCACACAGAAAAAGTGTGATAATTTCACTTAGTAACCAAAACATGTTTACACGCGTTGTAGCTATACTTTTGAAAAAGTGTGTATTTTGATTGGCCCCATTCATTTCCATGTGCCACCTGTAACCCAAAGTTGTGCTTTTTTTTTTTTTTAAAGAAAAGTCTAAATTAATTTTTGTGGTAATCAACATTATGACAAATGCTGTTTGTCTGAGCTTAACTTGTATTGAACTCGAAAATAATCCTTTAAGTATAATTAATGCCTTAATTGCCTTTTTTGTTGGTGATTTCATTTCTTGAGTGCATGTCTTACCATACCCCATTATACATTAAAGCAATAAATAAACATTCAATGAACCCTCTGATCTTCATTAAACTTTGTCTTTTTTAATTAAAACACCTTTTTATTTTATTTTTTGTTTTATTTACATTGAAGCATTTCATAAGAGTACCTTAAGCTCTTGTTATAAAAGAGAACAATCACATTAAGCATTTGGTGCTGTGTTTGGAATGAGTTTGTGATTAAATGTCAAAGCGTGTGCAAATGAAGTATGTACAGTTCAATATATCAGCAGATATATATCCTTGTTTTTCTTTCATTTTCTTTTCTGAACAAACAGTTTTATAGGTAAAATCCCCTCACAGACCCAAATGTCTGTTGAGTAGCAGTATTTTAAGCAAAAGCTTCCTGTGAACTTAGTTTAGTTGTAATGTACCTCTTCATCAAAGATATGGGACATTGCTCTTAAAAGTACCATAGCAATAACACATTTTTGGACATTAACATGATGACAGTACCATAGTATTCTTAGAAGTACCATGCAAATATCATAGCATATCACTATGGTATTACCATTTGATACCATTACTGTACCATGGTAAAACCACAGTACAATTAAATGTAAAAACTTAACAACAAAAAAATGTTGATCACAGTTCTGAAAAGGGTTTTGTTTTTACATAAAAAGCTATATGAATGAAATAGATTCAAATGTGTATGTTTGAAAAGAGCACAAGCAAATCAAACCATTGTTGGTTAATATTGAGCATCTCTTCAGTAAATTGTGACCTAGTGTTTTACACCCATTTCCATGATCATATGCACTATAATTATGTGTAATCGTTTAAATGTATTAAATTCCAATGACGCAACAAATAAAAATGGACACCCTTTTCTAATGACCATGAACAACTTGCAAAGTATGGGAATTCATTGGTCAAAAGGTGTGGGAACCCTGTGTATGTATTTGTTTTACATTCATATTGCTCACTGTTGCCATTGTAAGAAAAAAAGAAAAAACCTTCAGTACAGCTTATATAAGATGTTGAATGGACTCCCAAGATACATTTGCACAGCTAGCTTTGTTCATTTGACTTACCTTAAAACACTAAACTACAATTGGAAGCTACTACAGAACATTAGTGGATGTTTCACATAGTTGTCAGTTTTACCACAGCAAACAGTCAAGCTGTGGTCATATAAAATATCCAGATCAGGAAAATATTAGCTTACTCTTAATAAATAATATTACAAAATTGTACATAATCTCACACCTGACCTATTCATTTTGTCATAAATTCTAATGCCGTCATTGTACATTGGACAGGATTTGAAATGGCTTGGCTGAATCTTCACACCAGAAACAAGATCAAGTCAACTACAGACGACACTTAATATTAACAATATTGATTTCCAACATCATTATTCATTACTGACAGATAACAACACAAGACATAACCAAAACAAGTACAAAAACAAAACTACACACAGTCAGATGTGTATTACAGTGTTGTGTGGGTTCACATGTTTGAGTGTTTCAAGCATGAGTTTAGGTTGAACCTTAGTTGTTATTTATTATTTTGAAAGATGTAGACATCTCATGACCGCTTACACCGCAATAAATAATTTTCTTAAACAGTACTTTTTTCTTATTTTCCAGTCAAAAAAGTCTGAACATCCTTAAACACTTTACTTCAGAACCAAAATTGCACAATATTAAGATTTAATTTTTTAATTTCTTACCTCACTGGCAAATAGTTTTTATTATTATTATTATTATTATTATTTTACATAAATCTAAAAAAATGTAGTTAGGTTTAAAACAAGAAAACCTATTTACCAAAAATATTTAATTCAAGATATATTCTCGAAAAGAAGTCTTGATATCTTACACAAGCATTGTTTTTTTTTTTTTTTTTTATTTATAAACCTTGGTTGATATTATTTTGTACATTTACAATTGTTCATTGTTAGTTCAAGTTACTTCATAGTGCATTAATTAGTGTTAACATATGCAACATAATAGTAAAACTTTAAAATAAGTTTGTGTTTGTTAAAACTTGAAAATGCATTAGGAATCATGAACTAACAATGAGCAATATTTTTAACAATATACTGTATATTATTCTTCGTGAATGTTAATTTATGAATATCAAATTGTTTGTTAGTTGTCAATTAGTTAGTTAATAATGCATTAACTAATGTTACCATATTACTTTTATTTTTGTAAATGTATTAGTATATGCTAAAATTAACTGATAAATAAATGCTGTAAAAATATATCGTTTATTGTTAGTTTATGTTAACTAATGTAGTTAACTAATGCTAACGAATACAGTCTTTTTTGTAAAGTGATACCCTTTAAATGTTAAAACTGTACTAGTATATGATGACATTGACATTAACCAAGATTATTTAGTGGTGTAAAAGTATTGTTCATTGTTAGTTCATGTTCACTAACGTCGTTAACGAATACCACATTATCATAAAGTGTGCTAAAATACTGATTAAGAATTTTTTGCAGTGTACCTCTTCTGTTACTAAAATTTCTACTCCAATAGCAAGCCACAATAAATAAATAAATAACTAAATATGAAAACTAAAAAACAACAAACAAGCAGACAGAATATGGACAACCATCAAGAGAAAGAAAAGAAAAGAAAGAAAGACCTCTGATAAGGCAATAATCATGCTTTTCCAGTTAAAAGGAGTGAATTCAAAACAAGTGTGAATTTGTCCCTTCTTGATGCTTTCACAAAACACAAGATGTGCTCGGCGTTTGCTATTTTGCCTGTGTGTCCTAACAAGAGTGTGCTGATTTTCTAATGCACACTTGCCCGACTGTACAGCCTGCTTTGCTGTAACATCTAGCAATTAGCTCTCCTTCACATCTGTGTCTCTAGAGGAACTCATGTGAGTACACTGGCTTTCCACGACGGAGGGCTGTGTATGAAAATGCTGCGAAAAAGAGAGAAACAGAAAAAGAATACAAGAATTTGTAAATGCCATGCTATATATTAAAACCTATACAATTATACATACAAATGCAAAATATACATAAACAAACAAGCATAAGGACAAATAGTAGAGTCATAAAGAGGTATAGAAACAAAAGTACAAAATAAATAAATATATTCTGTCATCATTTACTCACCCTCATGTCATTCCAAAAGAATACTTGCTTTTTTCTGTAGAACACAAAAGGAGATGTTAGGCAGAATGACAACCATTCACTTTCATTGTATGGAAAAAAGGTGCAATGAAAGTGAATGCTGATTGAGACTGACATATTACCTCCTTTTGTGTTCCACAGAAGAAAAAAAATTAATATGGGTTTGGAACGAGATGAGGGTGAGTAAATTAAGACAAAATTTTGTTACATTTTTGGGTGAACTATTCCTTTAAGTCTTTCACTTTCATATCATTCCCATAATTGCTTGTCCTAACCTGCTGATGGACATCCATGAAGCCATCTACATCGTACAGGACAGCTAGCAATTCTGTGTATGACAACACACAAAAACATGATCCAGTTAACAAGCTAAATACACTGAAAACCACATTATATCTGATGTTCAAGTGCAATAGACCTTAGTCAGGGTATACGGTATGTTAAAAAAAAGTTATTTCAGTTTCATAACAAAATTCAATCAAATTGAACTGAGTAATCTTTAACAAATAATAATAATAAAAAAAACCTTACTATTTTAAGTTTTATTGATTTAATTTAGTTAAATTTCACAATTCAATTTAATGGAATTTTGTAATGAAGTTGAAATGCGTAAATGTTAAAAATATATGTGAATGTATGAAAATGCAAATTATATTTGATAACTGCAGTGGAGGGGAAGAATTTCAGTAAATAACGACCTACATTTCTGTCTGTTCCCCATACAAAGGTATCATATGACTTCATAAGACTCGGAATATAGAGCAAAAGTAGTAATGACTATTTTGATGGGGGTTTTTGTTGTGCATTTTCTCTATATTTTGGTGTCTATGTTTTTTTGTTGCACAGAAAATAGTGTAGAATCTCCAGGGTTTGGAACAACATGAGGGTTGTTTTTAGGTCTACTATCCCTTTAAATTTCTTGTCTTAACATCCTTAACAAGAATTACTTGAGAAGTTTATTTCTCTTAAAACATCGGCAAATTATTTTGTTTTATAGCTTAAAGTCAAGACAAATTTACTGACAATTTTAGTGATGCTCCATGCAGTTTAAATCAAGAATAATAATAATAAAAAATAAAAAAAATACATAAAAAAAAAAAAAAAATGGTAAGAGCAACAAACTTCATTTAAAATATATTCTCTTATTTTATTATCTTAATTCAAACTTTAAAATAAGTTTGTTGTTCTTACCATATATATCTAAACATGTGTAGCCTAAGTAAATTTGTCATTTGGCATAAAACTAGGATAAAGAAAATAAACATAATTCAGTCATTATTAAGTAATGTAAACAAAACTGAAATTCAAATGTAAACAAAATTGAAGTAATTTAAACAAAAATATCTAAACTAATAATTTAATCTTGTTTTAATGATTTTAAGATATTTTAACTGAAAAAAACATACTAATTAAGAAAATGTTTTACGGTGTACCTCTTTCATTACTAAAAGATTCTATTTCTAAGATGAGCATGTTTATCTGAGTGTATGTGTTGGTGGAACTGCTGTTCACAGGTCTCACCGAGTCTTGTCTCTCTGTTTTGGGACGTAAAGGTTCAGAGTGCTGCCGAAAGGGACCTATAGCCACAAAGACAATAGTCAAATTCATGGACACAATAACATACTCTACACTACACTATATACTCTATACTACAGGGTCTTAAGGCCAAAGTATACTTCGCATGCCCGTGTTGCGGATCGCTCCGCGCACAGTATGTGTGATGTAAATTTCGTAAATTTAGTGGGCACGCGTCAGACGCGTTAGTATTCGCTCGTGGCAAGAAGAGTATACTCATAAAGGCAACTGCCGATCCGGAATATGCAAAAACAAAGTATACCTGGGCCTTTACTCCTATTCCTATTTGTATGTACTCTTTTTAAGGGAATGTTCTGAGTTCAAAATAAGTACCCAGAAAATGATTTCAACTCATTGTTCAGTTTGTGAAAAAAAAAAAAAAAAAAAAAAATCAAACCTGGAGTAATTCATTTACAATGTAAGTCTACGGGGCAAGGCATTCCGTAGGGTTTAAAAGCAGAAATGTGCAGCCTGTATATTTGTTAAAGCACTTACATTAATTCTTCAGTGCAGAAATGTGTTATTTAAGCTATAAAGTTATCTAAAATATCCATTTAGAGATATGTGTATTTTAACGTTTATTCTGGTGCAATGTCTTGCCCCATAGACTTCCATTGTAAGTCCATTACTGTAAACATGATTTTTGCTTGTTTTACAAACTGTGTGACAATTCAAAATAAAGTTCTGTGCTAACTGACAGCATGCAAAAAAATAAATAAAAAAAATAAATAAAATAAATTGTCATACAGTTATCGTGATAATACAAATATGCTTGATTCTTCACAAACAGTAACCGAAGTATATGCTTTAGAGTTTGCATACTGGAAAATATACAGGTGAAATGTTTGCTACTGTATGTCTCACCGTGTGGACTGCTCCGACTAGCACTACCAGAGCTGTCTTCAAACCAAACGGCGCTGCACGTGAACAAATCTCGCTTATGTGGCGTACCAGCCGAAGACAGACTCTCCTGTATTCCAGAAAGATTAAAAACCATATGTAAAAAACAAGCAAACAAAAAATGTCACTAGTCAGCCTTGACAATTTATCTTAGTGTATAAACATCTTTGTCCAAGCAATTAAATTCAAATTCCAATACGCCTTTATGCAACTGGCTACAAATAGTACAGGCACTATACAGTATCTACTGACATGCTTGTCTTATCTTATCTTAGGACTCCATTTTTATCTAATGAAAATAATATCTTTCAGTGTAATATGAGCAATTCTGTTTTCTTCGTATTGGTGACTGATGTAATAATGATTCAAAAGTGGGTGTGGCCTCACCAGTCCGGTGTCGTACTCCTCGGCTGCGTCATGCTCCTGTTCGTTCTCCTCCACCACGCTGGTGAAGCTGCTGGCATTGGATGAGGAGCGAGACAGGTCATGTGACTCTGGGATAGAAGGAGCTCGACAGCACATGCCGGAACTACAAACAGATACACATAATTGAGGTAAAATAAAATAAAAAGCCCCTGGTTTACATATTAAAATCATGCAACCAGAAAGTCATTGGCTATGTGTGGAATGGCATACTAACAAACTTCTATTTCTGTAGTATATAGTGTGTATGCGGTGCACAGTATGCAAATTTTCTGCATGCACAGATAACACGGATGAACAACTAAATTTGCCAAAGTGTGCAGTACCCTATATAGCAGAGCAAACTGCATGGAATACTGTATCCCACAATGCAATTTGACTTGGCCTACCATTTTCAATGTGATTAATGAATTTAAAGTAATCTCAGCCATAATTTTAATCTCTGTCTTTGCTAATTAAAAATAACTGCATTAATTTCCGAGATGCTAACTGGATACTGTTGGCTTAACTACACAGGTGATCATGAGGTCACAGAACATAAATACTACTGTTTGAAATGTTTCTGATACTACTTTTTAAAACAATAATAGTATTGTGTTAAGATTGGTGCTCACCTAATCTTAGTGGTTGGCATCTCTGGTGAGCTCTGATTGGATGAATTGTCTGATCTGAGGTCCTGAGCAATGTGTCCAATGTCAGATGCCCTCTGTGGACTAGGAGAAACCTCTCTACTGCTGATATAGAGTTAATGACAAATTATTATATCCAAGATGATAAAGAAGAAAAATCTAGTAAAAATCTAGTTTAAAAGTGGTGTAACCAACAAGTGAAAAGTATTAACACATTTTCTGTACACCTTGAAAACATGTGAGTGTACACCTTTTAATCCATGTACAAGCCCTATTTTAAGAGCGCAGTGTTGTGCCATTAGTCATAAGCAAAAAGTCAGTGGGCATGGCCATGAAGTTTTGGTATTTTCATGCAAGCATGCGCTGAGTCTAGATGCAACTGGTTTTGGCGAAATTGCGCACGCTAAGCGCTAATGGGCTATGTCAAGTGCAATTTAATTCTGAGGTTCTTCTCTGGTTATTGCACCGTCTGGGTCCTATTACATAGTCCATTCCCTCAAGCACCAGTGATATAAACAAAGACAGCACATTCATAAAAGCTGGTAGTGTAATTGGACTGTATGCAACAAATTAGAATAATAGAAATATGGACACGCTCCTTTTATATGCTCAGAAAATGTTATTCTCTTCAGGATTTTGATGTATGCTCCGTTAAATTATAGGGAATGGAAGTATTATTAATCATTTTTATCTACTGACACATAAATCATGGCTAGTATTAACAGTGATTGTATCAGCACCCACTTAATTTCTACCGGTCGATTTTGATTTTGAACAATTAAATGTATTATTAAAACACTAAAATTTTGGGGGGCCTGGGTAGCTCAGTGTTAAAGACGCTGGCTACCACCCCTGAGTCATGAGTTCGAATCCCAAGGCATGCTGAGTGACTCCAGCCAGGTCTCCAGGCAACCAAATTGGCCCGGTTGCTAGGGAGGGTAGAGTCACACGGGGTAACCTCCTCATGATCACCATAATGTGGTTCGCTCACGGTGGGGCATGTGGTGAGTATTGGAGGCGTGGGCCTCCACACACACTATGTCTCCGTGGTAATACGCTCAACAAGCCACGTGATAAGATGCGTGGGTTGACTGTCTCAGACGCGGAGGCAACTGAGATTCGTCCTCTAGCACCTGGATTGAGGCGAGTCACTACGCAACCACGAGGACTTAGAGCAAATTGGGAGAAAAAGGGAGAAAATCCAAAAAACAAAAACACTGAAATTTTAAACAAAAATATTTTTAAATTCAAAATACACTTCAAACAAAACGAAAATATAATCAAAATAACAAAATGGTCAGAAAAATCATATCAAATCCAAATATTTTACCCTCTCCAACTTCTTTCACTGACACCATTTGCAGTGACTTAAAAATCACTCAACAGGTGGAAAAATACCAAAACAAATAAGATCATAAATACAATTGTAAATATAAAGATAATATTAATTAAAAAATAAACCGTGACCTATAGATATTTAACACAAATCTCATAAATATTTGTTTCATAAGACGGCTACAACTCTCCATATCGTCAGGGACATAATTTGATGTTCCACAATATTTTCAGAGTTTGGACATAATCTTTAATTCCATCTGCTGGTGGAATCGGCAAACTGCAAATGCAGGAACTGAGTTTGGACTTTGCGCTGAAGACAGACCTGCTTTCGAAACGTGTTAGCGCAGTGACCTATTCTTCAGATTGTGCTTTGCACCACTTCATTAACATACAATTTACCCACAGTTTGCATGCATACACCCATTGATAGTGCAAATACTCCTACCTACGGCCACTTGCGCCTTGCACTGGCACGAAAATTGCACTTAGAATTAGCACTCTCACGAAAATTGGATAAGACGTAGTGCAAGGTTGTTGAGTGTAGCGCTGCTCTTTGCACACTCACAAAAATAGAGCCCATCGCCTGTATAAATTGCATTTTTATGTATTTTTGAATAAACTGAATAGATTATTGACCACAACAATCCATGGTTCTTCTAATCTATCTCTTACAATGGATTCAACATTTGAATACTAGCAGGAAAAAACTCCTTTAATTTAGGACTTTAAATACAGTTTTTTGTTCTCCATCCTTTTCCCATTGTTATTCTTACCTCCTCTCCTGAACCTCTTGTATGTTCTCAATCCCAATGGCACTACTCCTCCTGGAACTGAACGGACCAGATTTCTTACGGGTTGGGCTTTTTCCAGGAATGATCAAGGACTGTGAATAAAACACACCCGGGTCAGAAATTGATTCAAGTTTTTTTCCACTGCATTCTATCCTTGTGATTTATATTATTTAATTTTTCAATAACTTTTTTCTTTTTAGACCATTTTAAAATAACGCACAATCTTAAATAATTTTACCTTGACTATCCAATGCCCTGTTTCTTTTTTTCTTTATTATGCCTGATAAAATGACTGAATCAGCACCCTTGAGCAATGCACTCAGGTTACTTTATGGGACTGTCCCTGTCATTAAAATACAGTATTGTGTGTTGCTTTGAATTAAATATAACCTGCTGTAAAATCAGTACATTTAGTAAATGCATATAAAGTCAGTGTTTTATGAATTCCTTTTTTGATTAAAAATGTTATTATTATTCAGGCTATTATTATTCAGGCAGGATAGAAGAAATTTGAAGGTCTATTAAATATCTATAAATAATGTAATTTCTGGTACGTTTTCCCCTTGAGTACCGCTCAATTTCAATGGCTGAAGCAAATCATTGTTTTCACTGCATTGCTCATACTACAAGATGTTGCGATAATATCTAATATAATTGAAAACATCTGAGTGTATGTTACAGCTCAAGACCGGCTCAGATTGCGTTGTTGCACTGCTTACACCTAATGCACATCGGTAGCCAGCAAAATGTGACAGCAAAATCTGAACAAAAACCATGTAGTGAGGACACATTCTAAGCATAAAAAGGAAAACAGCTTCAGCATCTAAAATAGAAGACCTTGAAAACTGTTCCAACTCTGAGGATTTTCGGTTTATCAGTGCTGACTTCAAATGTGAATCAAAATAGAAAAAAAAAAAATGCTTTTTGTTTACTCGTTATCTCATTTCTTGGACATCTGTTGAAAATACATTCACAAACAAATTTGGGTCTCTAAAAGCTGGTTATGTCAGCTTGTCATGAGAGGTTCTCTCAGTTATAGCTGTTGCATTTGTTGTCATAGTGATGGAGAGTGGACAGACACTTGTCGAGAGCCCCATCTGTTCTACTGACCACCAGCCAAACACGTCAGAACAACTGATTACAGATCAGTTTTTTCTCTTTAATGTGAAATGATGAAGATCAGAAACGACAGGAGAGGACCTGATCTAGAATCAGCCCAAAACCTCACAGATGTGCCACAATGACATTTGTACTCAAGGGTCAAACCCACTAGGAGGGCACAGTTTGTGCCAGCTGCGACTCTGCCAGGCTGAAGTATAAAGAGGGCAGAGAGGGGCTGGCATGAACTAAAGCTGGCACATTATTGTAGGGTATCTAATGAAAGAATGCTTTTTCAGGCCCTGGCTGGCTATTCATTTTTTTTTTATTATTATTTTTATTTTTTATCCAAGATGTTGCATCTTTTTAAAGGCCTCAGGAAACTGAAAATGTCTATTAGCTTTAAAGCCATATTTATACTAGAGAACTACTAAAGGATTAAAATGTACAGTCTATATCTTCCAGGAAAATGGATCAGAAATATTGATGATTTGTATGTACTTGAAAATTTCTGATCTTGTACTACACAGATATCCAGTCAAATGGTCTGTAGAATTACAATATGCCCCCCCCCCCCCCCCAGGTAAAAGAAAATTGTGCTTGTCAAGTGATTTCATGGGGTCTTTAACAATTGTAGGTCCTTTGACAGCTAGAAGGGGTTCATACTCACAATGCCGGTTGTTTTGGGGGTGTCTGGAGGGTTGTGTGTAAAGCTTCCACTGTGGCTTGTGGAGACAGTGTGTGGTTTCTTATTACTGAGGCCCATAGCATCCATAGACTGACTTCTGCTGCGGATTACTCGCTGGAAAGAGGAAAACAAGAAATTGAATCAGTGCAACAACACTAGGTGGCACTCTGGAGCTGCTCATCAGAAAAAAGGAAGGTTATACAAAGAATATGAGGGACAAGAAAAGGGCAAATTAAACAAGAGCGTATTGCATGGAATACTGTATCCCACAATGAGCTCCACTTGACTTTCCGATTCCAGAATTGCATAATGAAGTGGTACTTTGTGATATTTAACACCTTTTTGCATCATTATTTGATTAAACTGCTAAATGCTTGACATAAAATTGAATTAAATATGCTAAATAAATGTACTTTTTATTTCCATTATAACTTGACATTATTCACTAAATTTAAATATGCAATGAAGTGAGGGTTTGTGACAACGATGTAGAATAGCATTGTTTGAAATGCTTATTGTAACATACTTTTCCTTTCCACAGTCTATTATTTTTTTTTTGTAGGCATTATACACTATACTATGTAGGATGCAGTACTTTATTATTCCTACATAACCCAGAACATTCTGGACTATTTGACATACTATGATTTCGGAATGCACTAATCCTAATCTTGCATACTGTTTAAGACAGAATAGTATACCAACTGGGATGCAGTCTGAAGTCATGTTAATTATTTGCCAATCACAAGGACTGTTTTGTTATACAAAAAGGCAATTTTGTCCTTAATTTATGTTAATAAATACAGTGACACTTTGTGACACTTTTGGATGCTTTTTTAAGCTTTACCCCTTTAGGCTCTGAGGGTGTTTTTAAAGATTTCCTGTTTCAGTGGCATACCCAAAATTAAAGGCTTATGAAAGAAGAACAAAAAGAAAGAAAAAAATGGGTTGGGCATCATTTTAAATAATACTTTTCCATTTTTTCAATAATATAGATTAAGATACATTCTGAGACTCTCAGCCTAAGAAACTGCTGAGGAAAAAAAAAACTATTTTTCTAATTAGACATTATATTCCTCAGGGTTTAAATAAGGTGGCTCCAAAAAACTGCTTTTGTTTTGTTCCCTATCATGTCACCTGTAACTGAGTAAAATTGTGTGTTGATACAACAAAGCAATCGAACATTATAGCATTACAGAAATAATGTATACTAGTTTCCAAAAATATCTCCAAGTGTCCAAAAGCCTCTACAAACAAATAAAACATAATAATTGTACATAAGAACTAATTACACGTGCAAACACAATGACTAAAGGTTTGCATAGCATGCAGACATGATTTTAGTAATGAGATTTCACAGAATGAGTTTCATTCTGTGCCATTTGAGTCATCATTGAGTCTGTGTCATGTACTTGCCGCCATCTCCTGATGGCCATATGAATTATAATGATTGATCACATGACTCTCTGCCCAAATATGGAGGACTATCACCACTGGAAGGAGCAATCTAAACCCAATCCGATTGGTTTAGCGTTCCATGATGCTACAGCATTTCTTTTCATCTGATCCAGGAAAGCAAACGTGCTTTTAGCCAGATAGCAAGATGCCACATAGCCAGATGCTGTGTGCACACTCTGCTTCGTTTGGGTTCTCTAATGATCTGTGCATCGATTATTTTGTGTGTGAGCTCGTCTTAAAGATAATTGCCTCCTCTAAGTATTGGTATGTGATATTTTATGTTATATTTATTTTTCGTGAAGTTATAAGCGAAAACGCGGCATATAAGCAACACCTGTTTACATATAATATGTACGTCAAAGACATACAGTATACTTACAGTAGAAATTACTCACTATACTTTTCTCTTTGAATAAAACAAATAGGTTGTATTCTACTGTATTCTATTTATCAAGTAGGCTATTTGATGAGTTTGATGTTTTTACCAATTACAATAATATGTTCAGTGCAAAATTATTAATAAATGATCAAAACGGAACACTTCTGATTTGTCTGCAAATTTCAAAGCACTTGTTCAGTTTTGGTCATAAAGCCTACACGCATTGTAAAGCAGTGCTCCTAAGCTTTAAAACAATCCTTATTTTGTGTTGGTCAAGACTGTAGCTATTAATATTTTGATAATTATTTTTTCTCTTCCAAGCTTAAAGGGTTAAAGTGAGGGACCATCAACTTTCGCAACATTCTTTAAAATATATTAAAATAATTACTGAATTTTAATTTTTGGGTGAACTATTCCTTTAAAGAGAGTTTAATGAGCTACCTTGAAAGACTCAAAGAAGCCGCCTCCCCCTCCTCCTCCGTTCTCCAGTTTGTCGTCCTCTCCTCCCAGACCCATCATGGACTGACTGTTCACGTAAAGCTCCTCATACAATGTCTCCATCAGAGCAGAACGTGTTCTCTCCTGGACAATCACAAACATTTCAGTGTAGTATGCATGCAGATGCTTCAACATAAACATATACACACACACACAGCAGTGCCATTCTCACCTCCAGCTTGGCAAACTTCTCCGCTTTATAGCAGGAATATTCAGCGTTGATCAGTTTGGTCAAGAGGAACTCGTGAAACTCCGGACTCTAGAAGAAACAAAATGAGCACAGGCTGAATTAGGTTTATAAAACAGAGAGTTACAACTCTGAAATCTGATTGGATGAGCCACATTTAAAGCCACTGTAAAATGGTTGATACACATACATCTGTGACCACATACCAACTGAACTGTATATGTGTCAAATCTCCACAGCATTTCTACATAATATATCTACAAGCTAATGAACAATATTACTTTGTTTTGAATAATTGTTTATAATAATAATTGTGATTTAAGTATTGTGAGAATTATAAATAAATGTATTTGATGCATACGCAGAGCGCTAGATTGCGCTAGGAAGTGCCAAGCTTGAAATCATGATTGCCAAGGATACTGCTGATGTCAAGAATTGTGTGAAAAAGGAGTTATATTTTGGTCTGTTCTCACCCCAAATTGATTGGTTTGCTTCTGAAGACATGGATTAAACTACTGGAGTCGTATGGGTTACTTTTATGCTGCATTTATGTGCTTTTTGTAGCTTCAAAGTTCTGGCCACCATTCACTTGCATGTACGGCCCTACAGAGGTGAGATATTCTTCTAAAAAAAAAATTGTGTTCTGCAGAAAAAATAAAGTCAAACACATCTGGGATGACATGAGGCTGAGTAAATGATGAGAGAATTTTCATTTTTGGGAGAACTATCCCTTTAACTCTGTTTTATCCACTTCACTTTTTGGTTAAAAAGGGGATTAGACACAACATAAATGCAAAAATACTAAACATGTTGTGGGGTGCAATACCTAGTATAATTTGTACCTGGAGTTAACAGAAAGTTTAAAGATTTTAAAAAAATTTAAAGAATGAAAAGTAATGATGCGAAATGTAAATAAGCAAGTTTGTGTGACACTGACCATAATATTGGCATGTTTATTTTGCTTTTTGGAACATTCTCAAATCATGCTGGAATAACATGGATCATCGGGTTTTGCACAAATTGCCCCTTGTATGTTTAAACTGTGTACCTTCTTGAAGATAGCTGGGTCTGGAAGGGCAGGTCCAAAGAAAGGCACATCATCTCTTGCAGTAACAGATACCTACAAGAACACACAACAAAAAGAAAACGTATGTTGGATTTTAGGAAAGTTTCCAAACAAATCTAATCTCAAAGGCTCTAGAATGATGTTAAATAAGAATAAACTGACTCATAACATAATGTGGAATAGTTTCCAAGACTAAATCACCAGCAATTATGCATTAACATTTTTTGATTGATTCAACAATAGAACAGACAAAATAGCTTTTCACCAGATATGAGTCAACACAATTACTCCAAATGGGTATGTGAGGTGTCATTGACTTAATGCATAGAACAAAGACTTGTTTCAAATAATCCATGGCTTATCTGAATTATTAAAAAAGGATGTGTTTATTACCTTGTAGAGGACATTATCTGTGCAGGCATTTTCCACTTGCACGACCACATAAGCGTGTAGGAAGTTTGATGCAATCATATCTGGCACAAATGGTGTGTTTTCTTCTTGGAACACTATAGCCACAATGTCATTTCCTATATGCCTCTTCCTCTGGAGCTGAAATAAGTCACAACTGCATTTATTTTTCATTATTAAACTTTTTCATCAAGGTAATAAGATGCTTGAGGGATGAATAAATTGACAGAAAACAACACAACTATGTAATAATAAGAGGAAGCTGCCAGTAATATCTGCCCAATTGGTTTACGATTCACTTCTTTGAAAAGAACAGCGTAAAAAGAAACCTGAACTGAAAACTCAAAGAGACCCAATACTTTAAAACCTAAATATCGGTTTAAGAGGTGCATTAACATATTCTTTAAGTCATTTCAGCCATTGGTTCAGGCCAAAAACATGGGCTGTATGAAACATGAAAACTAATGTTAAAAAAACCCGTAATAAATAATAATAATACTAACTATATATATATATATATATATATATATGTATTAAGAACTGAGAAAAAAATGTAACATATTTTGGACCATCAAGATTTTTTAAAAGAAAACATATAGGAAAAACATAAAATCTCATCCTCTTTAGTGCAATACAGTAATAAAAATGGGCACAATAATATGTTTTATTATTAAAATCAGCATAAATGACATATAGCACAGCAAATTTTCCACAATATATACATAGTTTATAATTTAAATAACATATTTTTTCCCGGATTAAAATAATGAGAATGAGATCTTTCTTGTTTTCGTATTACAGTACTAAAAATATGGGGAGAAATGTGCTTTATTGTCATGATTTTGATTTTGGGGGTTTAAATATGACCTGGACATGTTCTTGACAGGTCTTGTGAGATTCACCTTAATTCGGACACAAATAGTTTCCCCAGTTAGGACATTACTAAAGTCCTGCAATAGTAACACTTAGATCATAAAACATATTGCAATCAGATTCACATGTCTCTAATTCCAATACACCAACAGTATCAATGCAGTGAAAGCCATGAAAGGCAAAACAATAATTATATTTATACCTGATTTAACATTGCGATAAAAGAGTATTACAATAAGTCTATTGTACAGTGTCAATTTGATCTACCACTTCAAAGGTTTATCTGATTAGATTTCCTCACTTGAAATATTAATTTGCTCAACTTCACAGCTTGCTCATAAATACTTATTAGAGAGTACTCTCATGATAACAAATCACATAATTCAAAAGGGAACAGCTTGTGTTTATCATAAATGTGTTTGTAGCTGTATAAACCCTTGCTCGGAAAAAATTCAGAACCTGTTCTGAGTTAAGAGCCCGTTCTGGAGTCCATTAGCATTTTGCTATACTAGTTCTCATAAAACATTGCATTTATTCATACAGTAGCTATTAAATAGCAGCAGGTGATGAGTATGAAGCCATATGTTAGCTCTGGCCTTTATGGTGCCATATCTGCCAGTCTGTGCTAAAACCCCAAGGTGATGCTTTCTCTCTGAGCGAAGCAACATGCATGGCAACAGATGGCTTTCTAGGATCTTTCTCTTTGCACCGTGTGGTGTGGGTTGCTTGCTAATTAATAGAGTGTCCAGTTGGTCAGTGCATAACACACAGGCCAAGCATCACCAGAGGGTTCTGACTAGTTATATACCCAAACTGAGGCTAACTGTGACATACAATGACACACACTTTACAGTTAATATGATGTTATTTTGTTTTATCCAATGTGTACTCATCAATTTGTCCATGTTTATGGGTGACAAAAGGTTTATTGAGTTATGAGTAAGGTCCACCCAAATCTGCACACTTTGTACACATTATCCGCACTGAAAGTGGGGGACAATCTTTGTAATCCATTTAAATGTGGTAAAGCGTGTTAAACAAGAGCTGCATATTATGTGTACCTTTTTATTGGTAGCTAAAAGTGTTAAGGTATCCAAAATACTACAAATGAAACAAGGTGAAAAACAAAAACCACAAAACAAAACAAGCAAAGCAAAACACAAAAAAACACAAAGCAAAACAAATCAAAGTGAAACCCAAAGCAAAGCAAAACCCAAAGCAACACATAGCAAAACAAAACACAAAGCGGAGCAAAGCAAAGCAGAATGCAAAGCAAAACACAAAATAGTGCAATACAAAACATAAAGCAAATTAAAACAAAGAAAATTAAAACAAAGCAAAGCCTGAGTATTACACTATGAGTACATTCTTCTAGGTAACTAAAACTGTTAAGTTTCCAAAATATAACAAATAAAATAAATAAAACATTTAAAATAAAAAGCAAAATGAAACACAAAATGCACAAAGCAAAACACTAAGCAAAACAAAGCAAAACAAATTAAAACAAAACAAAAAACAAAACAAAACAAAAAAACAAGCAAAGCAAAACAACAACAACAACAACAATAATAATAATAATAAAAACTGTCAAATCGAAAAGGCAATATGAGGCCTTACCTGCTGGGAATCTCCTTCGGTGTACGGCAGTTTAGTGGCCACATGGAACATGATCTCTTTGTTGTGGAAGTTGTGGTAGACTGACTCAGTTCCTGTCTGGCCGTGTGTCACATCCAAGCCACCACGAAACCTGTATTATGAAACAACAGCAATAGCTCTGATTTATGTGATTAATGTCTTCCCTAACCTTTATCAACTGTCAGGTTAGTGCTACCAATAGAACATGCAAAAACAAAAATTGTTTAATCCATTTAAAGAACAAATTCTTTAATTTTCTGAAGACAGTCTGAAGTAAGACAATAAAATAAGTACATACTACATCTCTAACACTTAACCTAACCCTACAGTTTGACTGGTTGATAGGAATATTGTTCCAGGTTCAGTATGGATGTAGATATAAGAATGTATCTTTCTTGGATAAATCAAAGAGTATCATACCCTTTAAAATCATGAAGTTCAATCTTCTGTCCCAAGAACTCCAGAAACTCAACAAAGGCTGGACTTTCCTCATTGTTCCCAAAAAGCTCCTCTTCTGTTGTCTGTGGAAGATAGCATTCTGATAAGTCCACGCTTTCTAAATATTAGGCATCAAACACATAAATGAAATGGGAAATTGGCAATCTTGCCTGGGCAAATTTCTGGTAGATGACTCCAAACTTGAAGTTGTTGCTGATGACGTGCTCATCAAAGGTCACAATGAGTCTGGACGCCTTGAAGGGGTTTGCAAATTAGAGTCAGTGTATGATCATTACAGAGTATGATAATTTCAGGATTTGTTAAATAATTTTCTGTAGTATCAATTTACCTTTGGGTATAAGACTGGATAAAATCTGTCCACATTCACCTCTTCACAGACAAGCTTGAAAAGACAGAAAAATATAGTGATTCAAAGGGATAGTTCACCTCAAAATAAAAAATTCTGTCATCATTGTCTCACCATCATGTCATTCCAAAATCAGACTTTCTCTCTTCTATGGAACACAAATGGAGAAATCAGGCAGTAATTGGAATATATTTATTTTTATTTTAAGGAGCTCAACAGCCCCTGCAATCCATTCATTTTCAGTGCATGGTATACAGTGGCCTGTTCATTCTGCCTAACATCTCCTTTTGTGTTCTACTGAAGACGGAATGTCAGGGTTTGGAATGACATCAGAGTGAGTAAATGATGACAGAATTTTCATTTTGAACTCATTCAATTAATTTGTTATGTGTTATGAGAAATATTTAACCTCCTATTATACTGTACATGAACGATCAAAATTCGATCTGTTCAACTATTTACTGTACTGTATGTTGATGTCCTACCTTGGCCATCTGGACAACATTGGGGAACTCTGTCAGACAGGAAATCGGTATCACATCATGGCATGTTTTAAACTTTGACCTAGAATTAAAATACATTATATTCACAGAATGCTTTTGTCATGCAGGATGCATTGCAGAACTGCTTTGTAACAAACATCTGGAGGGCATCAATGTTGCAGCCTGATTCCCTCATTACAAACTCTTCAGAGCTCATAACATCATAACACCCAGCTAGACCTGAACTGACATCAACCCTACATCACAAACACATTCTCTGCTTAATATTTAGCAGGGAAGGGGAAAAGAGTGAGATATAATTGGTAGTTGAGGCTCAAAAGTAGCAATATCACTGCAGCGTTCACAGGTGCCCTTGTCAGTTATCTTACTGCCGACATGTTACACTCAAAGAGCCCCTGAAGAACTCCCATTATAAAACAAAGGGTTTATAGATCAACCTCCCTCTCTCTCTCTCTCTGATACATACACTCTCTTTAATTCCCCACCCCATCATTAAAGGGCTTCAAGACAGACCTTTGGTTTATAAAGAATGGATGCCTCTCTTGTGTTGCTACTGCATAAGTTGAGCACTTACAGTAAGTCAGAACAGCTTTAAAATGTGAGAGAGGGTGGACGTGCAGGTTTCTTTAAAAAGAAAGGTGCCTACAAAGCAGATGATTTTAAAATGAGAGCAGAATAGAGAAAGAAGAAGGTGAAAATGTAAGAGAAAATAATAGATATCAGAGTGAAACTCACAAAATCTGTCAAGAACATGTACAGCTCATATTTCAGAATAAATTCAAAAGAAAGAGATGAGACTCATTTCATAGCTAACATTTTATGTATCATAATTAAACATTAAATAATATTTTCACACTTTTTGCATAATTTGGAATAATTTCTGCGTGATTGGAAATTACGTCCGCCCAATAAAAATATTCTGCTCACAGAGATTAACCTTGATTCTATTTTGATTTCTTCAAACCTCACTTCTCTCATACTGTATTTCATCTCAAGCATGCTATTCAATGACACTTCACATTCACATCAACTTCGTTAACAAGTACACTTTTATTAGGAGCAAAATTGCTTTTTGTGGTGTAAATTATGCCACAACTGCAGGACATTCATAACTTTGCAAAAATTGATACAGTAGATATCATTTTCACACAATACTGTATTTATTGAAAAAAAAAATTCTCTCTTTGTTTAGATTATCATAGTTTTAAACTTGTAATAATTTGTATTTTCTTAATGGATTTTCATAGTTTAATCTCGAACGTCTGGTTCTGAGTCAAGCTAAAACTATCTATTCATAAAAGGCATTTGAAAAATAACACAAATAAATATTGAAGGCCTGCTGAAAATTTTCTAAGTTGGTTTTAATGTGCTCTATATAAAATATATAAAAAATCCAATAGTTAAAATCTGTTCATTTTAATAAAAAATCAACCCATGCAAAAATAAATAAATAAATAAAATAAAAGTCTCAGTCAGGCCTCATATGTAAAATATACTGTATTTTGATTTTGGGGTGAAATGTGATGTGAAAAGTAGAGAAATTCTCAAACCAAGGGTTATGAAAATGAGTGTGTGTGTGTATGAAGTACCTAAGCAACAGTCGAAGGTGCTCCTGGTCTCCAATCACATCATACTTCACAGAGAAGACCAGGTGGCCCAGAGCGCTGTCCACTGAGTAATAATTAAAGTGCTCCTGTGGGAAGAGTTTTCCACATTTAAACCTTCTGAAAGTCTCTCTGCATTATTATTTAATCCTGAAAGCACTCTGACCCTGAGACAGTTAGTATATAGTGCATTATTACTGTAGTGGAACAAAAAGGTAACAATATTGACAATAATGCAACAAAAACCACAAACTCAAACACCATAAAATAATGAATAGCCATAAAAAACATTATTCACGGTTAGCAATATCTGTGGAAATATCAGTTTCTTTTTGTTATTTTTTTATTTTATGTTATTTTAACCATTCAAAAGCACAGTAATGCCTAAATTGACCATGGTAAACAAACCCTGATTATACTGAATTCAGTAAATTCTCATACAATTTCTCACCATGTCCATTTCTTTCAGTAATATGACACTTTAATAATCTTCAAAAACTGAACGACTTGAGTTCAGTCTCTCACCTTTCCCAGGAAGTGTTTCCTGTAGATCTTTGCTATGCTGTTTGTCTCTAGTTTGACCTGTGTTGCGGGGCAGATGGGCGGTTCCTCTGGTGTAGAGGAGGAGCTTAAATCATGATTAGTCCCTTCAATCCAGTAGCCCCCAAACTGGGGCAGCAGAATGAGAGGGAAAGGGCCTGTACGACCCAATACCTGCCAACCAAACAAAAATCAAAAGAAAGATTCTATTACATGGACTATTTCACATACAGTGGCCCAAAAAAAGTATATGGGCACTTAAAACACTCTTAAAAATATGTGAATGTTTTTGCATTATAAAACAAAATATTAAAGCAAGCTGCATTTATTTTAAGGAAAGATACAACAAGTACACTTTTCAAGCAAAACATTTCACAATAAGAAAGTTGATGGGTTTTAAATTATGCACCAATAGAAATCCTGTTCAAATTACTTTTTGTAACAGTTGGTTGAAAGTCATTGTATAATTGCAAAAACTGGCATCACTTCTTTGGTTTGATGTTTTGTTATCTAATGCAATAAAATTCATACTTTTTCATGCATGGCTTAACTGCCCAAATACTTTTTAGAGCCACTGTATGCATTTAAAAAAAACATTTAATATGTTTTTGCAACAGTTATACCTCATGTACGCCAGGATATGGAATGTAGTCTTCCTCCGTCTGTGGAGGAATATAAATAGAGCAATTAGATATTAGATGTTCTGAGCCCTTCATTCAAGTCTCTCTAAGCTGCAGATGATGGAAAAATTAAAGGCTTAAAGAGTAAAACCCCTGAACTCTAGACCTGCTGAGACTCATGATTTCAAACAAACCCTTAACTGTATACAATATTAACAAGGCCTGGGGTGCGAAACACAGATCATACGCTCTGCTGTTTTGCGATGGCATATGGAACCTGAAATGCAGTGAATAAAAAGACACTTCTATATCCAATAAACATAGACATGATCCATGTAGATTTTTACATTTGCTGCAGAAAATGTGAGTGGTGCTTGCCGTGCAAAACTTGCCGCCACAATATTAGAATGTTGCAGGTGGTTGCCTGGGTGTTACTCTGTGGTTGTTAAGGTGGTCTGGGTGGTTTCAAAGGTATTTCGAGTTGTTGCTTACTGCTCCAAGTCAAAAGAGTCCACCCCCTTGTCTCTATGATATTCTGGCCCCTAGATATGGTTCAGTTATCTCCTTCAATGTAAGTTTAAGAGATTGTTTTAGCCTGTTTTATAGTTTGGCAGACAAAAATTATATGTCTGATTGCTAAAAAGGTAGTAGCACACCTCTCTTCAAAAAGTCACACTTTTGTTGGCTTTGTTTGATTCAGTAACTGTAAGCATGAGCAATAGTAATAGTGATGCTTGCCATTGCAAACACCACTAATAAATGTTTTGCTGTGAATAAATAAAGCATTGTTTTATGTATAATACAGGTTCAGTTTAAGGTTGATTCTGGGTTTTGCATGTTTATGAAGACTGTGCAATGTAATCCTATGAGAATGAGGGCCTAGACACACATTTCTGTCTGGAATAAAAGCAACATTGTGTGTTTCTCAATGCATGTGATACACAGCTCTGATAGCAGGGAGTTTGCTGTGAGAACATTATGGAATGGCTATAACACTTGAAGCTTGTCTGCATGAGTGTGTGTCTAAATATATACACTTACTTTGAGGGGAGGTGGTAGTGTGCACCTCTGTTCGTCCATTCTACTGCCCTGTGTTCAAAAAACAAAATGCAGGCATTTTTACAGTATATTAAATATATAAAAATATATAATACAGTCATTTCAGAACATAATCAACAGTCCAATGGGATTCATAAATGAGCCCTACCTTTTGACCTTTTGTCATTTTTGAACGGAAAGAGCAAAGGTGTATATATATTTTTTTTTCTTTTGATGATGATGATGAAAATGATCATTTCTTCTTCCCTGAAGTAATAACAATACAATTATGCACTTCTTTTGGGGATTTTATGTTTTTTTTTTTTTTTCTTATTTACATGTAAATTTCTCAATTTTACCATTAATTTACATCTGCAGATATGCAACTTTATGAAACTTTAGTAAAGTAAAAACCTACACTTCTAGAAGTTGAAACATGTAGAAAATATGAGAATGTGACATATTTTGGAGGTAGATTACTGCCATCTGGTGAACAAAATATAAATAATATGACTTGAAAATCATGTTGTGACAATAATAGACAGTAGATGGCTGCAGGGTCACCTGAACATTAAAGCGTTTTGCCACTGTTCTGCTATAGAATAAACTGTGAGCAAGGCTCGACGAGGTCACATTTATAACTTAGAGCTGTGGTAAAATGTCTTTGTTTCCATAACAGAAAGATGCAGTGTTTTGTCTGGAAGGTGAGGCACCTGCATCTAAGGGTAAACTTTCCCACAGTGGAAAAGGTCCTGTATACTTTCGTACCTTGGGGTCACTCAGAAATTGTTCTTTGATCTTTGTTCTCTGTGTGTGCATGAGTGTGTGTGTTCTGCATTCTCCCTTCTGGCTGTGCTAGTTTCACCCATTTATTTCTGTGTGTGTGTGTGTTTGTGTGTGTGTTCTGCATTGTGACTGATTTTATTATAAAAAAAAAAATACTCTATTTTATAGTCTCACCTGTCACGTGTAACTTCCCCTAGCGGCTAGTAGGGGTCGCTAGAGGGCTGGACTTCAATTTTTAAATTGAATTTCCCTGTAATTGCCTTGTCTTAGTTCATTTTCCCTTCCTAATTGTTACAGGTGTTTCTAGTTTGTGCCATTTAGTTCTGTGTATATATAGCCCTCGTGTTCTCCCTGTCTTTTGTCTTGCATTGTTTATTGAGTTACAGTTAGTCTTAGTCTTGTTTCTTCTGTGGTCTTCTGTGGCCTTCTGTGGCTCTGCCCTCCGTGGCTCCACCCCTAAAGTCTCCCGTGGCTCCTTCTCCTAAACTCCTACTGCGGCTCAACCCACTCAGTCTCCTGACAAAGCTGCAGCTCTGCCTGCTCCTCTCCTGAGCCTCCTGTGACTCCGCCTCCTGCGACTCCATTCCCTGAGACTCCTGCGGCTCTGTCTCCTGAGCCGTCTGTGGCCCCCCTCCTTAGACTCCATCCCCAAGTCTCCGCCTCCTGCGACTCCGTCTGCTCTACCTCCTAAGCCGCATACTGATCCTCCTCCTGAGGCTCCACCTCCTGAGACGCCAGCGGCCCCGCTTCCTGAGATTCCAACATACCCCTCTGCCTTGTCAGGCCCTGTTCCAAAGCCCAGGCCTTCTCCAGGGCCTCCAGACCCCACCCCCTTTCTGGAGCCACCACCCAAACCGTCAGACCCATTCTCGTTTTGTTTTAGTGTTGGGCATCAGGAGCCGCCCATTAAAGGGGGGACTCTGTCACGTATAACGTCTCCTAGCGGCCAGTAGGGGTCATTTTTAAAATTGATTTTCCTGTTATTGCCTTGTCTTAGTTCATTTCCCATTCCTAAGGTGTGTGTGTGTGTGTGTGTGTGTGTGTGATGTTCTCCGTGTCTTGTCTTGCATTGTTAATTGTATTGAGTTAAGTTTGAGTCTTAGTCTTGTTTCTTTTGTGGTTCCTCTTGCTCTGGATTATTTTCAATAAAGAAGTCTCTGCAGTTGGGTTGTAAAAACCTTCACTCGCCGGACTATCTCTGTGACATCACCAGTTCGTGTGAGAGAGTGAGTGTGTATGTTTTGCACTATGATTGTTTTATAGTCTCACCCTTATATTTTTGTGTGTGTTTATTCTGCATTGTGGTTTATTTATTGATTATATTTTACAGATAAAAAAATGCTGTGTTATGGTCTTTCCCATTCATTTTCAATAGTCGGCCAATTTTGACCACGAAGATAAAAGGTGTCGCTTATTTTTTTTTTTTTTACGACCACTTAGACTTATCATATCATGCTCAATTTATTTATTTTTTTGGTACATTCAGATGGCAAGTGGAGGTAAAGTCATCAAGTCTTCAAGCCACTCAGATATGCACCAATGTATTTGCCAAGCATTGGTACTGCCTGATAAATGCAGTTATCTGAATTATAATCGGATATCGGGTGATTGTTTAAAAACAGATGATGATTGGGGCAATTATTTCCTGTCGAAAAGGGGGTGGAAAAACATGTCAGACAACTAGCCTACAACTCACAGTGTGTGTGTGTGTACAAGAAAATGTGTTGAATTACTTTGAATTGGGTGACAAAAACAGCAAAGGTGCAATTTGTATTCATTGCTCTGCTAGAATGTTACCAGTTGGAACTAACGTTAAAACTTAAGACTTTTAGCTAATTTGATTACTTACCTTAAAGTTCAACCAAGCAAGGAATATCATTTGTTAAAGCTAAAGCGGAGACTTTTCTCGTTCTCATTTACATGACATTTCAGAATGTCACGTCTTGCAAAAACCCTAGAATAATGGGTTTTAAGTGGATGTAAATGTTGTCAATGTGATTTTTGTTTCAGTGTTTTGTTTATCACTGAGACTAGTTACTTTGAAACATGGAAGACATAGAGACAGAGAGAATAAAGTTTTATTTAACTTTCTTTTGAAGTTGTGTAATTATCAATGATTTGAAACCAGGTAGCATAAAAAAAGCAGAACCACCAAATTATTAATAGCATATATGCATATAATCAGTACTCTGATTTTGTTATCGGCACACAAATTTTGTATCGGTGCATCCCTATTTATAATATAAATTACCAGAATACCAGAGATATATATATATGAACACTTGCATTGAAATGAAAAGTGAATTGTTTATTAATCATTTGAACTGCATATCTCAGAAAGTGAAATTGGACAACATTCATAAAGAATTAAAACACAGATTGACAGATTGACAGATTTAAAGAGTATAAACTAAAAAGTTTAGATGTTAAAGTGAATATAGAACGAGTGATGAGTTGTGAGAGAGCATCAGGACATGGAGGACGAGTAAAAAAGATATCATTATGTTTATAAAACAGGGAAGGTGTCACCTTTTTGCAGATTAACAAAATTCAGAAGCCAAAAGGGCACGAAAAAAACAGAAGATTAAATTAGCTTTCAACTTTGCAGGAAAGCCACAAACACAAAATCTCACCTGCATTCGCTCTATCATGGCAAATATATCTGATGTCTGAGAATCAGGATGAACAGATAAAGGAGAGAGAGAGAGAGAGAAAGAGTGAGATCGAGTATGACTGTTGTATTTCAACACGGCACGGCATCAACACAGCATCAAACCTCCAGATGTCCTTCCTCTCTTGCCGTTTATCTCAACTGAAGATGAAGACTGTGAAACATCATCATTTAACACTGGGACAGCGCAGCTGTGCGTATGAAGGATGTGACCTGACTAGCTACAGCTGCGATGTCATTTCAATGAGCCCAAATCTCAGAATAAATATCAGCCTGAAATAAGAAGCCAACACGAATAAAGGGGAACTTTTTTTTTTAAATGAACTGTCTGCTTATCGTCATTTGTCAGATGGCTGTAATGTTCTTAAAGGAATACTTCACCAAAAGACACAAATTCTGTCATTGTCTACTCATCCTTCCAAATCTGTTTGACTTTCTTTCTTCATTTCTAGATTTGTTCTGAAGAATGTTTATGCTGCTGCACGGGTTTGGAATGACATGAGGGTGAGTAAATGATCACAGAATTTTTATTTTCGGTTGAACTATTCCTTTAATGCATGTTGATATGTAGTCTTCAGCAAATATACACCAACATATGCATGTCAACATACAGAGTTCAGAGTACCTTAAATGACTCCAGTTTGCTATGTAACGAGGCAGTATTGAAAACAGAACTTCAGTGTTTTCCTCTTTATGACTTGCCGATTCATCTGAAACCAAAAACATACTGCTGATATATGTCTAAATATGAATCAGTTCTAAATGCAACTTCCCAAATTAATTTCACTAACTGTAACAAATCAACTAGGAGGACATGGAAGTGGTTGGTCAAATGGACATTTCCCAACATAAGATTTCTCATTGAAGACAACCTATAACTCTATTGCATCACAAAGTTAGAAGGCACAATCTATGACCTCTGTCTGGATCCTACACAAGCATTTATGACTCAATTATATTATCAATACAAATCTATTAACATCTTTTCCATAAACAACAGGTCAAACCATATCTTTAGACCTATTAGAATTGATAAGCTTTAGCTTAAAATAGGCTAAAAATGTATGGGTGAATCTCACAAAGCCTGTGAAGAACATGTCCAGGTCATATTTCAAGATATCATCATATTAAAAACAAAACCAATTTTATTGCATTTTGACATTATTTTCATGTAAATTAAACACTTAACTCTCTTTACCGTAATGCAAAGAAATCTCATTCCCATTACTGTAATATAAAAACAATATTAAATTTAAATTTTAAAGTATTTATACGTTATGGTAGTATTTGTTACAGTGCCTTTAATTTAACCTGATTTTTATAAAAATATCATTGCGTCTGGAAAATCAGGATGATTTTAATTACTGTATTACAGTAAGAGACACTTGATCAATCAGAATCACCACTGAGAATAATGAGAATTTCAAACAAACTAAAATGTCAAATATCCGGACGCATTACAGCAAAGGCATAAACTAAAAAAAACATATCACATACACTAACATATTCACACTTTCTATCTACTCTCTCACTCTTGGTCATACTTCATATATACTGTGTATATACATACATTGTATTTTCATCACACAATCATTCTTGCTCTGTCTATATAGTAAGGCAAAGTCTACTCACATCACTGTACCACCTGCGTTGGCGCATGGCAATGAGTGCTGGACTGTGAAAACTGTACATGCTCTTAGCCACAATAAAGCCCTGAGAGATATAGCTCTGACCTGAAATGAAAGACTTGGCTATCTGCCTGCCTGCCTGCTTGCCTATATCGCTCTGTCCCTCTCTCGATCTTCATGTGTGTTTGGCTTGTGAGAAACGCAGTAGAAAGGCAAGGAAAAGACTGACAGCTTCCTCAATCTGCAAGAACTTCCCAATTTCAGTTAAGTGTGCAAAATTGAAACAGCCTTTAATGAAGAACATGACTGGTAACTGATATGTGGTTATGTATGTGAGTGTATGTATGTTTGTGTGCACATATGTACTGTGCTGTATGTGTGTGTTTGTCCACTGATTGAACACTCCTGTTGCTGTTTTCCAACAGTTATTTTTCAATTTGTATGCTGTAAGGCCAAAAGATGGCCTTTTTTAATCTACAACTAGTGGTTGACCGATATGGGTTGGTCAATGGCCAAAGCCAGTGCATAGAGAAATACAAATGGATAAAAAATTTCTTATAGCAAGTGAGACACAAACATTTTTTTAGACACTATTTACTGAAAGTTCAATAAAAATATTTTAAAACAGTGCATTTTTCATTGACAAGGAGAAACATATTTTGACACAAAGGGAAATGTACAATTTGGTTTATTGGCCAAGCAGATACGGTTATCACGTAGTCTTTAATCACAGAAAACTGATGCCAAGTTGACTTTTGTGGTTTTAGATCACTTTTAAAGGTTTGCGTGCTTTCTGTGGGGCTGTTGGAATCTCAATACTTCATTATTTAAATCAAGAACCTTCAGATGACCTTAAGAGGTTAGTAATATTTAGAGGAAACAGGCAAGTGATATACATGTCTCTCTATCTCTAAATATTTCCTCCACATCAATTCAAAATTACAGAGTGTCTGTTAATCATTTTAATCTGGTAATTTTGGCCTTTAACGCTCAAATCAGCAGAAATGAGACTAAAAATGTACACAAAGTGCGATGACATAATGTCACAGCTCCTGAAAAATAATATGACATCCTGTCGTCACATTGTGGTCAGAGTTGCACAACTACAGCGTGTTTGCCAACTTTGCCTCTACAGTATTACAGAATTACTACGAAAGTGTGTGTGTCGTGTGCAGCCGGTTGTTCGCGAAACCTTAATGTGGGAATGTGATATGAATAGGACTGAAAACAGCCTCAAATATGGATATATAAGTGAGAAATGTGCAAACAATGCCAAGAAAGAATGAGGAGGTTAGGTTATGCAATTTTTATATATATATATATATATATATAATTTTCCCTTCAAAAACATGTCATTAACAAGCTTAATCGCCTTCTGCTGGGTTTGAAATAAGAGTTACTGGGTTGTGTTGTGATAAAATCATTCTGTCGAACACGGTTAATGCTCTGGGATTTAAGGGAATCTAATGTAGCTTACAAAACCTGATTCATGGATCATCCCTCCTGTTCTAAGGTGTTTACAGAGTCTGGAATGAATCTGTATGGGAAAACCATTGCTCTCAGCTAGGTTTCTATATGAGGTGTGACCCCAGAAGAAGATTTTATTGTTCAGAGGTTGCTCTTTCATGGCTTTGGGAGACTTCACAGAGTTCTGCGTTATGTTTGATTTAAGTATCAACTTTCCCTCAGATGGTTCTCCTAAAATTCCTTTGGAAATGTAAAAACAGACACAACTGAGAAAATTGTTGAAATATGCAGTAGTAAGAGTATAGCAATAAAAACTTAATGTCAGTTGCATAGCTGAGATCATTTGGTCTTGGAAGAACTTGATGTGAAATGTTTGAGTTCATACTGAAATCAAATTGATTGCAGACTTGGCAAATCTGACTGAAGATTTCAATATTGTTGCGATTTCTTCTGAAACTCTAAGACCCCATTTCCACCTGGTATTAAGATGCATTTTTGGTGATCAGATCACATGTGGTCAGCGCTAAATACAGGTCTAAACAGGGTCTAAAACGTTTTGTGATCGAATCACAAAAACCACATACATATGTGGTCAAAAACGCATCTGAACACATCATAATTGAGGTGTAAATGCTAATTCATACTGTATGCATCCTGGCAGCAGCGAAGCACCACCCCTCGCCTGTCAATCAACCACTGCGCTAAAACAAGAGTTTAAACTTTGCTGGTTGCGAGCGGTTCAAAAGGAAATAACTGGCCGATCGGAAAAATGAAAAAAGTGGATATTTACATAAGCATGAGAACTTCACAGATCTTCTTCAGTGTGTCTGATATCAACATGCAGGGACACTAATGAGAAACATGAACATCTGCAGCCCAGGTTAATACAACTAATCCACTAAAATAACGGACAATTCCGCTCAAAATGTTGTGTTTGTACTTAGATTAAATTTCAGCTGCATCAGGGAAAAATAGCACACCGTTTTTTCGCCATTTCTTCGTCTTTTCTGACTTTGTTGCAGTTTATTATCATGCAGGAACACACTGACATAGTGACTAATGTATGTCATCATGAAACAGAGTCCCTCCCCTCCAAATCCGATCACAAGTGGACACAGGAGATGCATTTAACCGACCAGGTGTAAACAGCAATATTCTCACCTGACCACATGTGATCGGATCACCTGAGACGCATCTTAAGACCAGGTGGAAATGAGGTCTAAAAGAAATTACTTGTGAGATTACATGTGAGATTACTGGGCTCTTTTCTCAAGAGAAAATTCCAAGAAGCAAGAGACTTCTTGCAAAAATCCCAAATACTCTCCATTCAACCTCAATGATGTGTAGAGAAAAAAAGATAGTAAAGAAACATAACATGTGATTTTTCTTTCCAATGCAGTGCTTGAAGTGGGGCGGTATGCAGTACCTGCACTTCTATAATTTACTCTACGGAGTACCGGCAGTTTTTTTTGCGTACCACCACTTCTAAGAGTCTTTATTTAATGTAAGTCAGTGATTTTATGCAGCCAGCCACTTTTATCTGAACTTCCAAATGATTTTGATAAAGCTGTGGTAAACATCTGAACGCTCTCTGGGAAAAAATCAACAGTGAGTTTAACAACATTCAACACGTGCAACAGCATTGGTGCTCGTCAAGCTATCCGTGGTCCAGTTCCTGAGGAGCGCGCGTTTAAGCTTGCCAGGACATAGTTCAGTTTCACTCTTCTCCAAAACATGAACCAGCAACTTTTGGGTGAGCAAATTTTATTGCGTCTTATTCACTCAAATGTATTCATGCAAACTGCTTAGCTGCTAGGTGCAGTCAAAATTACAGACTTAAAAGTGAAAGACTTAAGAAGTGATGTCAGCTCATATGCACAACCTTTATTCACAAGTGGCAAAACAATGATGAAAACAGAACCTTCAATGAAAATACATAGGAAAATTTGCTTTTATTCTTCATTATTTTCTATAGTGCTCATAAAAATATTATGTGAATTGTCATTGAGCTTACCTATGCATATATCCTGGCAGTGTTTGGTTCTACATCATTCTTAATCCTGAACATCATCAAATCAGTTTGTTCACCGTTTCTAATGATTATTATCTGCACAAGTATCTGGCTCCTGTGTGCAAATTAATGTGTGCAGGATAAGCAAGGCAGATTTTGCCCTCATTGAATGGGAGAACAATAAAAAAAATTTAAAGGAAAAACAGACATAATGCTCTTTTTCAGTTTTAGGCTACATTTATTTAGTGTAAAAAGACAGTTCTATATTAGATTGCCGTTATTCTCTTATAAGTGTTGATACTGACAAAGATACAGACTTTAGCAGATCTAAATATTCTTTCTCAGTTTTCATAAACAATAACCCTACTTCATATGTTTTTATTTTCAAAGTAAAGCTAATCAAAACCTATTTGTTCGTTGAGGATGTAAGGTCATATTTGTTCTTCAGCCAGATCTTAAGAAGGAATTCACGACCAGACCTTGAAAATGTTATTTAAATACCTCTTTTAACGTAATTAAATACTATTTTAATGTAAATAAACACATTATTAACTGTTTTGTTTTTACATGTTAACATGTTAATTACAACAGAAGTGTGAGGTAAGATAAATACGGATAAAAAAAGTTTGGCCCCAGTTCAGTTTATAAATCCTCAAGTTTTTTTACTTATTTTTAAATAAACATATGTTGCGAACAAAAACAGTCTCAGAATATATTTTATCACCCCCCCCCCCCCAAAAAAAAAAAAAAAAAAAAACAACAACAAAAAAACAAACATCAATTTTAATACTAAAAGGAAGGATACCTGCACATTTTTTCTTCCACTTCAAGCACTGTTCCAATGTGATTTGACATTTGTAAAATTGCTAACCTATTTGTGGACCAAAATCTCTTTTGCATTACTGCTTTTACAAATGCTTTAATCCAAAGTGACTTACAGTTTATTCAATGTTCACATGTGTTTCCTGGGAATCGAAACCATATTTTTGACATGGTCTACCAGTTAAGTTAAAAGGAACTAGATACACAATGTTGCTTACTATTAGTAGTCAGAACACACACACACAAAAAAAACACAAATCCATAATCCATAATGACAACAAACACTGAACAATGAATACATTGTATGGTAACTTGTTTAGATACTGTACCAATTTCACTAGGATCATGCAGAAACTAAATTCAAATTACGAGCCTGGTGTGGATCGAAAGAGATGCTGAAGTGATTGTACAAATATTTCTTTTATATAACACCTTGCATCATCAGACAATCAGTAAAATACATAAATGTTTACATGTACATTCTAGATTGAGGTAATCATATTCTAGCACTCACACAGCCTTCATGACACACTGATCATTGTAGGACATCTCTAAACAGACACTTCAGCTCTCCTAGTTCCCAAAAGCCCCAGTGCTAATGGCTCTCAGAGCTGCCCAGAGACACAGACGGTTCAATTAAAAACACTTGGGTGTTAACTGAGGGGCACAGGTGTCCCATGGTGGAGCTAGTGTTGTGGAAACAGTGGTCCATCTTCAGTTAATAAAACTAGCTAAACCCAAAGTCTTACTCAACAACTGATAAAAACAACACTGCAAAAAGTATTTTCTTCATTAGTATGTTTGTCTTATTTTCAAGTAAAAAATATGTAGACACCCTTAAACAAGATTTTAGATATAAATTAAATGAGGTCTATGCTTAAAGGAATGGTTCACAAAAAATGAGAATTAGTAATTCATAATTTGCTCACCCTCAGAAACAACAAGAGAGCCGCTATGAACGAGCTTCATGAGCGCGGAACGGACATCAGGATTTTTGCTGAAAAATGACTTAAATTTCAGGTTGTTTCCTACTAAAACTATAGGGTATTTTATACCTTCACAATAATTGGACTACTCTTTTTTTTATATATATATACTTCTGGGTCCTTTTTTTAAGCTTTAGCTTGTTTTATTGCCATTGTATTGAAAAGACAGTGTGTGATGTTCATTAAAACATCTTTTGTCTTCTGTGTAAGAAAGAAAGTCATATGGGCTTGGATCAACATGAGGGTAAATGGGTGAACTATCCCTTTAAAACAAGACAGAAAACAAGTCATGTGTGACGCTCCTGTTCTACCCACTTCGTACAGGACTTGAACCGGCATCTCCAGCATGGGAGGAAGGTGCACTAACAAGGAGGCTAAAGGCTACAGCCTCTCATATCAGTCACTAGTGCACCTCTTGAGGTCAGGAGAGTGAGGTTTAAACACAATCTCAAGTTCTGCTCACACTAAAAGGTGGTACAGTCATTGAACTGCTTTAATTTGCGGTTCATCGGGAGATCTCGAAGCCTCAAGGAGCTTTGATTTGTTTTTGGATCAAATTAGCATTCCGTTCCTCAACAAAGAACATTTTTAAAGTAAAAGTTGCTTTTGAAATGCTAGTTCAGATTTATCTGGTGACACACTTCACCTGATTAAGGAAGAATTACAAAAAGTCTATGGATAACTAGGAATGCTACTTTTATGCTACAATTCTGAATTCATCAATTTAAAAATAAAATGTAAAATGTAAATAAATCGACTGAATTTTAAGACACGCACCTATTGACATAACAAGGCTGCATGGGTTGCTACCATGTGATGAGACCTTCAAGGGCATTTTTGAAATGGATAGAAAAAGAAAAGCAATTAGCATTTTAAAAATGTATTTCAGTTTAAATCTTTAAAAAAAATATTCATTGATTTATTTTACTGTTGCATTTTTACACCTGAATGAACAATCTATTATTTTAAATGTCTATTTATTAGTCAATTTAAAAAGTGATGTATTTATTACATTTTTTTATTAATTCATAATTAAATTAATTACCAATTAATTCAAATACATAATTTTATTAATTCATCTTTTTTTATGGCACTCAAAGTCAAGAGAATGACTCGTAAGAAGGATAGAAAAATCAGGAAAACTGCACAGGGAAAAGGAAAAGAGGAAATCAATTAGAAAGAAAGTCATTTCCTACAACTCTACATGGCCCTAGTGGGAAATAAAAGCAGATAATAAAAGTGGAATATTAAAATATGTCCCACCTTTAGCAGAGTTGGAGCAGGTGTTGGCGGGAAAGACTTGACCAGAACAGGGCGTTCTAACGTGTCAGATATCCGTGGGATATGACCATCTTGTTTCCTGTGGACAAACAAAAATCCTTAGTAAAGCAGTCAAAAATCAAATCATTACAATAATAGTACACCCAAGAAAGATTGTACATTTCCTAACCCTTTCCAAACCTGAATGACTTTTTATTATTATTTATTTATTTATTTTTTACAGTGAACACAAAAGTTACATTTTTGGAGAACATCCTTCAGAAGACTGAGAATATACAGTAGCACACGATCCATCTGGGTAGATGTTTTTATGATATATTTATAGTGCTTTTTTGCGTGTCTTTTTGTACCTTTCCAATCCCGGTTCCCATTAGTTTCATTGTAAGGAAAAGACTGGCTAGGATATCTTCAATAATTCACCTTTTGTGTTACAAGAAAGTGCAGAGTAAATGATGAAAATAAAATTTTCATTTTGGGGCAAACTATTCCTTTAACAACTCAAGCCAATATCATTCAAATGGGCACATTTCATCATGTCGTGAAATTCATTTAAATGTTGGTCTGAAGATCAAATTAGAGCCATCAAATCAGAAATAACTCTGTCATCGATTTCTCCAACTGAGAAGGAATTGATTATCTAGTTAGTATGCAATTCAAGATGCTCAAAGAGCCACAGGTGTGTGTGAACGCAGACTACAAAATAGTACGGCTCAATGGCACACGCTGCATGATTCTACAGTGGCATGTAATTTAACTCAACCCAGTGGCTCAGTTCAAACACATTATTTCACATCGCATCGACTGCTCTCAGCCTCGTGGTGCTTTTAACAACTGATCCTAAATCAATTAAAACTCTTCCACCATGTGGTACACAATCTGTCTGTCTGAAGGTACAAATCAGTTTTACTGCTTTGTTTTATGAGTTGATGATGATCCATCAATCTTGATGGAAAAAAGATTATTAGTTTATTAACGTTGAACTTTGCTTAAGGTGATCATGAATTTAGGTAATAAGACCATGATTGAAAGGGTTTTTACACTGAGGGAGATTTGCAGCATAAAAGTGACTAGAAGTCATACATTTTTCAAAATGCTAGTGACATGAGTGACATTGAGTGTTGACAATGCGATAAAGTTGAGTAGAGTTCAATTTTATGCAAATTAGCATCAATGTGATGCAGCAACCACCACTGGGAGCACAGACAGTGATCGGCCACCTGCTATAGTTGGATTCTTGGGCTCGGAATCATCAATTACCTCACAACACGATACACATCGCAACACATGGATCGCGATAGAAACTGTGGCAAATGCACGAGAGCGACCCAGTGTGTCTCATAGAAGCAGCTTTGAATGCAACTCGGATGCAATTTGTGAAAAGATTCTTAAAACTGAAAACAATCTGACTGGATGGCTTTTGTAATTTCAGGGTGAACACCTGAAATTGAACAGTGTAAAATGATATTACGTAGTTCCTTACAGGTATTGTAGCAATACCCCACTGTGTGGGGCTAAAAGCGAGTTCAACTTTCTACAAACCAGATGAGGTTTTTAAGGTTAATGCTCTATCAAGTTTTAAATCAACAAAACCAACCTCCCAACCCTAAAATTTAAACCTAAACCTAACTGATAGTGTCATAAAAAGCAAATATGACATGAAAAACACAATTGCTGAAGCAACCACATCATTTTTGGTGCTTCTTTGACACTTTTGGCTCATGTGCCGACTCCCGTGCACTTCAGGACTCATACCCCAGTCCTTAACATCGTAAACACTCTTACACAATGCTTTCATGATCAAACAAGCTTGTAAATGTAGTTGGCTATGTAATGTAACATTAGTATGTATCGCCTCAGAAGTCATGCACTAAAGTAATAGTGTTTTGATGTCATAAGGTAGCACTGTGTGAGGAACAGGACGAAAAGTAAGTGTTTATGAACTAATAATCTGGTGTTTTACTAGTGATTTGTGTGAAAGGGAATAAAAGTCATTGTTGCTGTAGCACCTCTAGTGTTCATTTCAACAGGACAGCTACAATACGTACAATAAAAGCTGAAATATGAACCAGACTTTATCCAGATCAAAAGTATGATTAAGCGAGACAGCTGCTGAAAGGTCTTTGTTGTGTAGTTGCAATAGAAACAAATGTGTATTGCATGAATTATACAAGTACACAGAAAATAACAAGACCATGCACAGTATTAGCTAAACAAGGAGAGTTTTGCCATGTCGCATATTGTTGCATTGAAAAGGTCAATTTGCATACTGTTAAAAACCAAATGAAACTGAGGTCAAAATGAGTACCCTAGACAGCAGAACAAAAACATTTTGGCTGCACGTGGCAGAGACATAACTTAAAAGTGATGTCAGATGCCAGCAACATCATGTTCTGTCACTAAAGGCTCATCAGTGTTTTGCTAGTTCTTCACCTCTTGAGGTTTGCCAAGCTGACGGACTTCATTAACCTGATGGCAGGTTGTGTGCACAAAAGCCCCTGTAGTCATCTAAGAGTTTTGACAGAAGTACAAGCTGCTGATTTGTCACAGCACATAAGCTGAACTTGACTAAGTTGTAGTACAAGTGACAGGTACAACTTACCCAATGCATTCCCATGAAGGATGCTTGCATCGAGATATGTACCTTACATGGGTTTGCATTTCAAGACAAATGGTCTAGAACTATTACCGGGTATGGGGGGGGGGGTTGGCATTTACCTCCTAGATTTACCTTGTGCCCCCCTTGAAACTTCTGGCAACCCAACGCTGAAACACGATCAAGGGGACAACCCAAGCTAAATGCACAAGGATAAACCCAAAGACCACATTATAGTACCGCCCCTGTCTACAACAATTTCATCAAGTGATCTTTCATGTACTGCAGACTGATCACATTGTGAATTCAGCAACAATATGTAAACAATAGTAAACAATAGTAAAGTCATTGCTGCTGAAATCGGTCTGTGCTTACCAAAATTAAAATCCCCGCCCCTAGTGGCTAAAGATGGAAGTGTTGTCGAGATTATGGGCACATGTGAGCTCAAGTTTCTAGATGAAATTGCCACAGAGTGGCACCAAAAGTGAGTTATATTTTTTGTCATAAATGCTGTAGTACACGCAACAGGAATGCATTCTTATAACCCCTGCACCCTAACCCAAACCCCAACCCTAAACTTAACCATCACTGGAGTAAAAATGTTATTTTAGAGCAAAAGTGCTACAACAGGACATCAGTGCATGGCCGTTCTGCAAGCTTCATATCGTATGTATTTAAACTTATAGGAACTGAGATATACTGTAGTTCTAGTAAAAAATATCATAATTATTGTGATGGTGGTGGTGGGGCGGGGGCCCACAAAGAATTTGGGGTTATGAAAGAGGTCCTTGGTTCAAAAACGTTTGAGAAACCCTGGTCTAAGAGACCTGTTTTTGGTCATAACTTAATTTTGGAAAAAAATGTCTAGTTACTGCATTTTGCTTTTACAGGGTACAGTAGGTAAAATGGGGTCAAATAATGAATATATATATATATATATATATATATATATATATATATATATATATATATATATATATATATATATATATATACACACACACACATATTAGGGGTGTAACGGTTCAAATTTCTCACAGTTCGGTTTGTATCACGGTTTTAGGGTCACGGTTTCGGTATGGTTCAGTATTTTTTATGTTAAGGGAAAAAAAACATTACTGCCAAATCCAAAGAAAAATATTCTATTTGGTAACAGACACTTCAAGAGATTTACCCTCTCTACAAATCACCATGGTTTTACTACAGTAACCATAGTTTAAACATTGTATTTGTAGTAAAATCGTAGTAACCACAAAATTAACATGGTTACTGTTATGGTTACAATACTAAAGTAAAATCAAGGTTACTATATGGAAACTACAGTATTACAGTTGTAAAACAATGGTTAATTGTATCATAATTATGACTTCTGCTGAGAAAACAATGGTGACAGCAGTCACTGTTACTGTTTTATGACTGTTAGTAGTCATGGCTACTACAATATTACTATAGTAAAACCATGGTTACTATATAGCTACTACAGTATTACTACATAAAACCATGGTTAATTCTATCAAAACCATGATTTCGGCTTAGAAAATCATGGGGACGGGACATGGGTAGCTCAGCGAGTAAAGACGCTAACTACCACCCCTGGAGTCGCGAGTTCGAGTTGAGGGCGTGCTGAGTGACGCCAGCCAGGTCTCCTAAGCAACCAAATTGTCCTGGTTGCTAGGGAGGGTAGAGTCACATGGGGTAACCTCCTCGTTGTTGCTATAATGTGGTTCTCGCTCTCGGTGGGGCGCGTGGTAAGTTCTGCGTGAATGCCGCGGAGAATAGTGTGAAGCCTCCACACGCACAAGGTCTCCGCGGTAACGCGCTCAATAAGCCACGTGATAAGATGCACGGATTGACGGTCTCAGACGCGGAGGCAACTGAGATTCTTCCTCCGCCACCTGGATTGAGGCGAGTCACTACGCCACCACGAGGACTTAGAGAGCTTTGGGAATTGGGCATTCCAAATTGGGGAGAAAACCATGGGGACAACAGTCTTTGTTATTACAGTCATGGTTAATACAATATTAATATAGTTAAACCATGGTTAATTTTCGTTAGGGTCCTTAACTAAAAAAAAACCTTTCTCTAATTACTAACTCTTAATTACTACTACTTATTATGCTAAATGCATCAACATAAAGTGCATTTCAAATTCAACTCAATGTATATTCAACGTTCTGAATCTGTACATCACTATAGAAGAAATAAATTTGCTATTGAAATGAATACGAGAATGGATGTCGTAATGTGACTCGAGTATTTTAATTATATGCAGAAATCCCACATCTTCATCAATGGATTAAGGGCAACATAACTTTGGCCATGAACACCCTGAGCGCTTTATTTTTTGTTTCATGTCTGTCTGAACTAGCACCGAGTGCCTGCTTGAAGATGGAACTGTGTGCAGTTTCGGGCTCACCTGCAGCTCTGTGCACCGCGCACTATATATCCTCAGGTGATGTTGGTGTAAATAGCTTATCAAATATCAATGAATTATCAGTATACGGCACTCATGTCGAGCAATATCTGCAAACAGTGCCTGTTTTGTAAATGTTTTTTGACCATCGCTGTTGTAATTGACTGCATAAAGAAAAAGTTCCCAGACAGGAGACTTAAATGACGCAGGAGCTTGCTTCTCCGCTTGCCATTTTGCCAACTAACGCTTGCAGAACTGAGATGTCATCAACTGATTTAACATATTTACAGTTAATAGGATAGCTTCTCTCTGCAGAAAGTTGACCCAAGTGAAACACAGCTGGAGTGTGTCCATCTACAGAGCCATACACGTGCATTAGAGTTTACAGCTGCGCATGTCTATTTGGCACTTTATTTTCTTCGCCAAACTGTTTGATCCAGATGCGTTATTAAACTAGAGATGAACCGCAGAGCAAATGCTTACCGAACCGTGGTTGGCGAACCATACAGTTCGTTTTTTTATCGAAAACCGTTACACCCCTAATAAATATATATATATATACACACACACACTCATCTATACACACACACACACACACACACACACACACATCTATATACACACACACACATCTATATACACACACATCTATCTATCTATCTATCTATAATATCCTTTGAAATAAAACTTAATTTTCAAACTGAGTTTCAAACTAAGTATGCGGATGTAGGATAGATACTATCATTCCTAAACACCAGAGGAAGAACATACTATAATTCCAGTTATTACATTATGTTTGCCAAAGTTTCTGTTCTTGGCTGTTAATATTACCTGTTGCTCCGCATAGTCTTTTGAAGGATCCAAACATTGAAGGGTGGAAATTGGTCATGTAAAACTAAACTTACACTGTTTTTGGTGCAAGAAACCTTGATTAATATTCTAGGCAAGGCAAGGCAAGTTTATTTATATAGCACGTTTCATACACATGGCAATTCAAAGTGCTTTACATATAAATGATAAAGACAATACAAGATCATATTTATTTTAAAACCAATTAAGAACAAGAAATTAGATTAAAAAGTAACAAATTGAATTTAAAACATGAGTAAAAATTATTAAAATGAATAAAAATAAAACAATACAGAAATAAAATGATGCAGTGCAGCCAGTAAGTGCAGCACAGTGCTCAGTCAGTAAATGCACAGTTAAACAGATGTGTTTTCTGTCTGGATTTGAATGTGGCTACTGGTGGAGCACACCTGACCTCTTCTGGAAGCTGGTTCCAGCTGCAGGTGTCATAATAGCTAAACACTGTCTCACCTTGTTTTGAGTGAAACCTCTGTATGCCTAACTGACTTGATCCTAATGATCTGAGAGGTCCTAGGCTATTGAGCGATTTATGAACGAGTAATAGTACTTTAAACTCAATTCTAAATGTAACTGGAAGCCTGTGTAAAGACCTGAGGACTGGAATAATATGCTCTGATTTTTTTGGTTTGGGTGAGAATCCTGGCGGCTGCATTCTGAATGAGCTGCAGGTGTCTAATGGTCTTTTTGGGAAGGCCGGTGAGGAGTCCAGAACAAGTTTCTGTAAGTCTTGACTGGATACAAAACATCTAATTCTGGCAATATTTTTGAGATGATAGTAGGCTGATTTAGTTATTGCTTTGATGCGACTCAAAAAATGACACTAAGACTCCTTACTTACTTACTTTTTTTGTCTTTAGATCCTTGGAGTCAAGGTATGTATTCACCTTGGGAATTTCGCCTTTGTTGCCAAATACAATGAACTCTGTCTTATCGTTGTTTAACTGAAGGAAGTTTTGGCACATCCAACTGTTAATTTCATCAGTGCACTGGCACAGAGAGTCTATGGGGCTGTAGTCATAGACTACATTCTAAGTGGATATCAGGAAAATAATTAATTGTAAAAAACAAATACACGATTGCTTACAGACCTACATCGGTTGAGGGTTGAGAAAGGTTCAGGAAAGCCTGGGCACTAGAAGAGTTACAGGATTTAAACAGCGAATGCAAAGCAGAGCTGCTCCCTGGGTTTGTCAGGTGCACCTGCTAATACAAATGAATTTGACTGCGTTTACATTAATTAGCAATATGTTATCTCACACTAGCAAGGAACTACAGAACAGAGTGTGCACTAAAGAGAAAATCACTGCATCGTTGTTGGTAAAAAAAGAAAAGAAAAAAAAGACAATTAGGCTGAATGGGAGACAGGAGATTTAGCTGAAAATGTTCTTAATTTCCACAGTTCATGCAGAAACCACAAAATGCAAATAAAACTCAATCCCACAATCATCACTTAGGATAAATGTGACCCATGTGGGAACTAGACAGGAGACAATTCAAATCCGAAAACAAGATGCCCCCAAAACACAAGCACCCGTATGTCTCACTTGTCTTTGCTTTCATCACTACCTGCTCCACTAATACTGTCTGACATCACTTCAGCTGTTGGCTTCCCACTACGACCACCTGAGCTCCTCACAAGCAGAAGACAGCTGATCTTATCACTGAGTAAGATAGATATAGAGAGAGGCATGTTACTTACTCGTTAGCATGTAGAATGGACGAATCAGCGACAAGCAATCTGTTCTGCTGCTCCAAACCAAATGGGCAGGTGAAAGACAGAGCTCTTGTTTTCCCTATTGCTCCCTCCCTCCCTTCCCCTCTCTCTCTCTCTCTCTCTCTCTCTCTCTATGCTCTCATTCTTCCAACCCTTTCTCTCACTTTCCCTCCCCCTGGCATCTCTCTCTCTTTCATGACTCACTCCTCTCTCGTCTTTTTTTTTTCTTCGGTTATCAACACAGAATCTAATGCTTTCAAACTGGTTTAGAGTCTCTTTATCCCTTTATCTGATTTCACCTTTTTTTCCAATTTGTCTGTCAATCTATTTTTGGTATATGCTGTGGTAACACACATGCTTTCGATGTGTCTTAAAGGAATATTTCAGGTTCAAAACAAGTTAAGCTACTGTATGTCGACAACATCTGAGATAGGCTGTTAGTTAGTACAGGAAGTAATTTCAACTCGTCTCTCAATTTGGAAAAACAATTTTAAAAAAATATTTGTAGTAATGCACATCTAATGGAAGCCTACGGGGCAAGTAACTGCACCGAGATAAGCACTAAAAAACCTGATAATAAACCTGGTAACTTTCCTACAATATGCAAAAGGATACCAGAAAAGGACTTTTACACAGAAAAACAAATCCAATGACACTTATTATTTAACGCATCACCAGAAGTTCATCCACCTTGATCAGTATAGCTCCACCCCTAAAAGAACAATTATACCGATATATCAGTTTTACTGATTAATCGTGCCAATAGTTGCCTTTTGGAACTTTGGTAATCGGTTATTGGAAAAAGTTGTGCATCATTTAGTAATTTCAAAATAAGAGTGACTGGTTTGTTTCGTCTTGTTTATACTTAAAAGGTTTTATGCACCAAATCTTAATTTTTCTAATTGTTTTTTTTTAATTTTTTTTTTTATTTGGGTTGCACAATACTACATAACTAAATTTGGGATTTTATTCATTTTGGACTCTTTGTTTGTGTCCGTCATAGTTTGGAAAGAATAATAGATATTTTTTTTTTTTTTACTTTCTATAAATAGATTTAAAAAAAACTATCGTCCGATTAATCAGTCATCTGCCTTTCCCACAGTTTTAGTTATCAGTATCGCCAAAATCCACTATCGGTCGACCTCTAATTCAGACAACTTTAAAGCTCAAAAACCACACAATTTTGTAAGAAGAAATAGTGTAAGTTTTTTAACAACAATGCGAGCTGCACATTTCTGCTTATAAACATTCTCGAATGACTTGCCCCATAGTTCCCTATCTGTCACTCACTCAAATTTGTGTCGATGTAGTGACACTAGGGGTCACTCTTGGGAGCCCCAAACACCTCTGATCTTTTTTTTTTAAAAGGCCAATGAGAATTGGCGAGTGGAATTTGCATGCCACTCCCCCGGACATATGGGTATAAAAGGAGCTGGTATGCATCCACTCATTCAGATATTCTCTTTGGAGCTGAGCGGTTCTATTCATTGAGCTGAATTCATCCGCCGTGTTCATTCACCTCTTTCTGCTGGATTTTACGGCGCGTTTCAGCGGCTTCTCCCCCTCTGCATCTGTGGTTTGCAGAGAACGCCCCTGGGTGCTTCGGCAGAACATATTAAAAGAGTACATTCTAATAGAGTATATTTTCTTTCTAAAAGAGCAGCACACACAGGATGTCTTTTTAAAGACACGTCTTTTTAAAGATGCCTTTCCGTTTGTGTGTTATTTCTGGTTGCGGTCGTTATCTCTCCACTTCCGACAGCCACGATCGCTGTATTACTTGTCTGGGCACTGCCCACGCAGAGACATCGTTCGTGGATGGATAATGTCCTCATTGCGAGAACATGACCATGGCAACGTTGCGGTCACGGCTTGCATTCGTAAGAAAGCAAGCCACCCCAACGGCTCCTCGTGCCAGTCCTTCTACCTACGGGTTAAGGCCGCTTCGGGTAGCACTGGGGGCGATTTGGGGACCTCAATGGGACCACCTCCGCCGGGTATCCCCACACGGACCTCCCATTCCCCAGCACGCTCGCTTGCCCTGATGGCGCACTCGGACGAGTTCGACCTCTCGTTCAGAGCCCGGGAAGTGGATGAGTTATCGAACGCAGCATCGGAGAGCGGGCTTGTCCAGTCGGACGCAGAGGCTTTGACTGGGCTTCCCCCTTCGGGGATGGTCGCCCAGTCCCAGGCCAATGCAGAAATGACAGACATGCTTTCCCGGGATTGATGCAGGAACTGCGCTCGGCGACCGACCTCACTCTCCAGGCGACGAAGATCATGGCGCGGTCTCTTGGGCAGGCGATGCCCACCCTGGTGGTCCAGGAGCGCCACCTTTGGTTCAACTTGGTCGAGATGGGAGAGGAGGACAAGGCACGGTTCCTTGATGCCCCCATTTCCCAGGTGGGCCTGTTTGGGGACATCGTTGAGGACTTTGCCCAGCAGTTTTCGGCGGTGCAAAAGCAGACAGCGGCCTTATAACATATCCTTCCCCGGCGCGGCTTAACATTCCTCACCCCATCTGCTTGTCACCAAGGGCGTCACCCTGCAGCAGCAATAACACCGGCTCCGCCGCAGCCCGCTCCTGTGGCCTGGCTCCGGCGTGGAGCCCTCTGCAGGAAACAGACGCCACCCGCCTCGTGACCGGCCACTAAGAACATGAGAAAGGCTTCGAAGCACCCCCAAGATGGGCGACCCAGGGGCGAGGAGACCCACTTCTCTAGAGTTTGTGAACAGACCACTCCATCCCCCACTGGAGGGCCGGGAGGAGAATCTTTTGTCACTGCACGCCTCAGAGGCTGCGGTACCCAGAAGTTTGACAAAAGAGTGGTTTTCTCGTTTCCTGGGTCACAGGTCCGGTGCGCACGCCAGTCATCACAAACAACGTCCACCGTCCCGCTTTTGCAGGTATGGCGCTCCAGCGGTGGACCCCCCGCCCCTGTGCGCCCAGCTGTGGCATAAACACACACACACAGGGTTGGTTCCGGTGTACTACGGGGACGAGGTTCCTCCCCCCTCGGCCAATCTTATGGTGGTTGGCAGGCACCAGGTAAGTGCTTCGATGTCCCTGGAATCAAATCCCCTCGACGTGGCACCTCGAGCTCCGCCCCGCCACGAGGCCCCACCCGCCGGTACGTCCGACGTGATCATTCCCTTGGTCCCCCTTGCCCGGAGTTTGGGCGCATGACTTGCACTTTCCAACCCGTCGCGATGGCTGGTCCGGACTGTCCAACTCGGCTACGTGATTCAGTTCACCAGGTACCCGCCCGGTTTCAGCGGCGTCCGCTTCACCTCGGTGAAATGCGAGAACGCCGCTACCTTGCGTGCGGAGATCGCTACCCTTCTGCGCAAGGGTGTGATAGAGCCTGTCCCTCCAGCCGAGATGAAGAAAGGGTTCTACAGCCCTTACTTCATTGTACCAAAGAAAGGCGGTGGGTTGTGACCAATCCTGGACCTGCGAGTACTGAACCGGGCTTTGCACAGACTCCCGTTCAAGATGCTGATGCAAAAGCGCATTCTAGCAAGCGTCCGGCATCAAGATTGTTCACGGCGGTAGACCTGAAGGACGCGTACTTCCAAGTCTCGGTCTTACCTCGACACAGACCCTTCCTGCGGTTTGCCTTCGAAGGCCAGGCGTACCAGTACAAGGTCCTCCCCTTCGGCCTCTCCCTGTCCCCTCGCGTCTTCTCGAAGGTCGCAGAGGCAGCCCTTGCCCCACTAAGGGAGGTGGGCATCCGCATCCTCAACTATCTCAATGACTGATCCTAGCTCATTCTTGAGGGTTACTGTGCGCACACAGGGACCGCGTGCTTCAGCACCTCAGCCGACTGGGGCTTTTGGTCAACTGGGAAAAGAGCAAGCTCTCCCCGGTTTGGAGCATCTCATTTCTCGGTTTGGAGTTGGACTCAGTCTCGATGACAGCGCGCCTCACGAACGAGCGCGCACAGTCGGTGCTGAACTGTCTGAAGGCATTCAGATGGAGAACAGCGGTTCCACTGAAACACTTTCAGAGGCTCCTGGGGTATAAGGCATACTCAGTGGCGGCCAAACTGCTCGGGTTGATGCATATGAGACCACTTCAGCACTGGCTTCAGACTCGAGTCCTGAGATGGGCTATCCTTGTAGCACCCTACTGGCCCACCCAGACAAGGTTCTCGGTTCTCACGCTCCTCGCGACAGCCCCCCCCCGGCGAATTCCCCTGAGGAAGGACCTTCTTTCTCAGGGACGGGGCACCATCTGGCACCCGTGACCAGACCTCTGGAATCTCCACGTCTGGCCCTTGGACGCTGTGGTAGACACGATCACTCAGGCTAGGGCTCCCTCTACGAGGCGCCTGCATGCCTTGAAGTTGCGTCTGTTCGCTAAGTGGTGTTCTTCCCGATGTGAAGACCCCCAGAAATGCACAGTCAGATCGGTGCTTTCCTTCCTGATCCTGAGACCCCGACTGGGCTATGTGCCCAAGGTTCCCATGACCCCTTTTAGGGATTAGGTGGTGAACCTGCAAGCACTGCCCCAGGAGGAGGCAGACCCAGCCTTGGCGTTGCTGTGTCCGGTGTGAGCTTTACACATCAATTTGGATCACACGCAGGGCTTTAGAAGCTCCGAGCAGCTCTTTGTCTGCTTTGGTGGACAGCGGAAAGGAAGTGCTGTCTCCAAACAGAGGATCACTCACTGGGTCACTGACGCCATCACGATGGCATATCAGGCTCAGGACATGCCACCCCCTGCGGGGTTACGAGCCCACTCTACCAGGAGTGTGGCGGCCTCCTGGGCCCTGGCCAGTGGCGCCTCTTTGGCAGACATCTGCAGAGCAGCGGGCTGGGCAGCACCCAACACCTATGCAAGGTTCTACAATATCCGGGTTGAGCCGGTCTCGTCCCGAGTATATGCAGGCACAAGCAGGTAAGTTCCGGGACAATTGGCCGGGTGTACCACTTGCGCGTAGCGCCTTTCCCCTCCCTTGAGGGGAAGATGTGCGCTCTTGACTCCCAGTAGTGTTCACAGACTGTGATCCCTGGATGACTTTCCTCCTTAGCCCTGTGGCAGTCAAGTTTGCGGAGAAACTCGCTGCTGTCTCAGTAAGTGTGCTAATGAGGCCCTGTACTGAGGTAGGTGCTCCGCATGCAATGGTTTCCCGAAGGCAACCCCATGTGATATTTTCCGCAAAATCGTTTCCCTGTCGGTAAACTGCGTCTTCCTTGGGCAGGGGCCCCTCTGCCCCCGGTCACCATGCTTTGTAGAAACTCCTCTCCCTTTGGTTAGGACCTACCATGGGACCTCTCCACATGACATACTTCCGACAAGGCTCGGTAAAGACCATGTGACATATTTCCACTCAAAATACCATACACATTCCTCTATGAAAGTAACCATGACGACTTCCATTGTAAGTCAATTACTGTAAATGTGATTTTTGTTTGTTTGTGAGAACTGAGGGATGAGTTGAAATTATTGTCTGTGGTAATCAAAAGCATGCCACAAATGCCATCAATAGATCTGAACTTGTTTTAAATCTAGAGCATGTAGGAACCATGTGTGTTTGTGTGTAATTCAAGCCTCTTATGTCGTTTTAAAAGGATGTTAGCTGTCAAGCCTTCAATAAGCCCACTCAGCCCACTAAAGTACCTCAAATGGACTTGCTGCCAAGCCCACAATATTCCCACAGCTCCAGATATACTGAGCCACATAGGATCTCAAATGGGAATAAGCCACCGTGCCTACAGAGTTCCCACAAGCCCACAATTTACTCTGTAGCACTAACTGGGTGGTAAAATCTCACTAAACAACTAAATGATACTCTTCATTTATACCACAAATATGGTTTCCCACTGTGCCACAAGACCACTGGAAGTAGAAAAACACAAATGAGATCTCTTTAGTATCTCTATTATTTTCCCTAAACAGCAATGAGATTAAATTGAGAGCAAACTGAGACTTTTAAGGCTCCAGTAAACTCTCAAGTCTCCTCTAGTGTTTCAGATGAGATTTCAAAACTTTCACATATTTGCTCAGAATTGCCAACATCCCAAAGTATGAAATCAAAAGTTTCAAATTGTGGGAGCAAATTATAAGCTATTCTATCCATCTTCATTTCATACAACAATAATTAATGTATGTAAACAGTTGTCTCATGTTTCTACTGTATTTACATTTTTCCTAAAAAATGTAAGGAGACAAAGTTGACACCTGCATTAGACATAACTGAGAACTCCATTAAGTCTTGTGATCTATGAAAAAAATGACTGCTGAGCAATAAAATATTCCTCTGGGAAGATCTTTCCTCCAAAATCCTGCCCTTAGAACTTTCAAAGCTTCTTGCAAATAACTTTTGTCTGAACAGTCCTCTCAAGCAAGATGGAAAAATCTAACAGTTTTTCTTGAGTTCTTTGGCTATTTTGCCAGACGTTTCTTTGGAAATACAAGGAATATGAAAGCCAAGCTATCAAATCTTCTGCTCTTACCACAGATGGTGTACTTTACATAGAACAGCTTCTGGAAGGCTTTGTCTTCTGACATCTCTGTTCCTTGACTTCCCCAACATGGTTCTCAGTGGCTACACAAAAATGGACAGCTGCTAACCAATAACAGAGATCTTCTCTCTAAAGTTTAGCCTTTCTGGCCACACGAAAGTAGACAGAGTCTCAAGTGTGAGATGTCCACCTGAGTTCTTTGTTGAGAAGACTGTTGACGTTTCACTCTCAGCTCTTGGGCAACAGTTGTAGTCAAACCTGTTTTCAAATATTCTCTCTCGAACTGGTCTTAACTTAGCCCACAGCAGGTGGGTCCAGGACTGTTTTCATATTAACAAACAAAATCAGCCTTAAGGGTTACAATAACTGATCATAGAAATAAAAGACCTGGGTGTTGTTTTCTTCCTGTAATATGATGTTAAGTGTACAGAACAGGACAAAATCATATTGACAGGCTTGAACACAACAGTATATACTGTACGTACTGATATATATATATATATATATATATATATATATATATATATATATATATATATATATATATATATATCTCTACACTACCGGTCAAAAGTTTTGAAACACTTGACTGAAATGTTTCTCATGATCTTAAAAATCTTTTGATCTGAAGGTGTATGCTGAAGGTGTAAGGATGTATTCCGTTACTCCCCAACCCTGTATATATACTGTATATATACAGGGTTGGGGAGTAACGGAATACATGTAATGGGATTACGCATTTAAAATACAAAATATAAGTAACTGTATTCCACTACAGTTACAATTTAAATCATTGGTAATTAGAATACAGTTACATTGAAAAAGTATTTTGATTACTGAAGAGATTACTTTGCATTTTATTGTCATTTGTTTCATTTAATATTTAGTCCTTTCAGATGGAAAACATTTATACATATAAATGATGTGATCCAAAGTGCATCTGAACAGCGGTGAAACATTTTCTTATGATGTGTTACATTCATACGAGCAGACAGATAAGTAAGTTTGAAGTAAGTTTGGAGCAGAAGAAATAGAAATAAACCTTGTGTAAATTGTCAACTTTATGCTAGCTAAAATGCTATTTCTAGCCATTTTACATGCACATGTTACCAGGCACAATCATATTTTTTTATCAAGAAAATTCACGTTGGATCATAATTTCTTTTAAGACCTTTGATATTAGGGCAAAAATCGTATTCTTGAAAATGTTTGTATTGTTTTCCTGTAAAAATATCTAAAAATACTTAAAACAAGATTAATTTGATCTTTAGGTTTTTCAGAGAATGTATTTTTAACATGTGTATTTTGTCTTACTGTACTGGCAGAGTTTTTATAGTCAAAACAATTGAAAAAAAATCTACCAGTGCTGAAGTAGTAATCCAGAGTATTTAGAGTATGTTACTGAATTTGAGTAATCTAATGGAAATCTAATTACAAATTACATTTTACAGCATGTATTCTGTAATCTGTAGTGGAATACATTTCAAAAGTAATCCTCCCAACCCTGTATGTGTATGTATGTATGTATATATACAGTATATACAGTACAGTGTATATTGAAAAAGATAAGGACTTTAAAACTGAGAAAATTATAAATAAGCCATATCTTCTGTTGACAGTTTTCACAAAGGTTATTACTGGCTGGTGAGTTTTTGGAGCGACAGCTTGTTAATACAGCTGCAAGCCTCAATATGAATACCCTATACTTCAGATGATTGGAATACAATTGGACTTGGTACTCTATGAAGGCCTTATTCTCATAAAATCATTAAAATTTTACAACTGTAGACTCATATGATCACAAAAACACAAACACTCACACCAGCCTCTTGTAACACTTCTTAAAGGTATAGTTCACCCAAAAATGAAAGTTCTCTTATCATTTACTCACCCTCATGCCATTCCAAATGTGTATGACTTTCTGTCTTCTGCAAAACACAAATTAAGATGCTTTTAAATAATATTTCAGCTTTGTTGGTCCTCACAAAGCAAGTGAATGGTTACCAGAACACAGAAGGTCCGAAAAGGACATGAAGGCAGCATAAGAGTAATCCATTGTCTTCTGAAGCGATATGATAGGTATGGGTGAGAAACAGATCAATATTTAAGTCCTTTTTTTAACTGAAAATCCACACTTTCACTTTAACATTCTGGTGTGGAAGTGACTTTCACTTTCACATTCAGCCACCTACTGGGTGGGGCTGGTCAAAAATGGAGATTTATAGTAAAAAGGACTTAAATATTTCTTTCTCACACCTATCAAATTGCTTCTGATGATATGGATTTAACCACTGGAGTCTTATGGATTACTTTTATACTGCCTTTATGTCCTTTTTGGACCTTCCGAGTTCTGGTCACCATTCAGTTGCATTGTGAGGACCTTCAGACCTGAGATATTCTTCTAAAAATCTTTGTTTGTGTTCTGCAGAAGAAAGAAAGTCATACACATCTGGGATGGCATGAGGGTGAGTAAATGATGAGAGAATTTTCATTTTGGGTCAACTATCCCTTTAAGTTTCTTAGCATAATTAATTATGGCAAATTAATTTAGTAAATTAGTGTGATTTTAAATTAATTTAGGAAAAATGAACGGCTCGCATCCTGTAAAATTTAATATTTGTCTGAACTTGAAACTATATTTTGAATGTGTTTTCTTTGTAAACAGGGATGAAATAAATATTCATTGACAACAATGCTTCAAAAACTGTCTAATCTGAGACACATGATACCACGCAGGTTCTCGGCTGGCTTTGGAGTCATGGGAGTTCCTTCCGAAATAAAACTGATGAAAATCAGCTCTATTTTTAAATTCCCACTCCCAGTATTAAACTCCCCACTTCTCCATCACTCTGACAATCCCTCATAAAAATCCAGTTAGCAAATCTTCCAAATCTGTATCCTTTGCTACATGTTGAAACAATTATCAAAACACAACGCACGTGCAGTTTCTGGTGAAGGAATTTTCTGCCAAGAAAATCAATGTAAATAAATGTAAATGCAGATGAAAGATGTCTTTCACTTTAAGAGCAGCAAAATAGTCAGCTATGTGAAACGTTCCTTTTGGTTTGTTTAACTCAGACTGGGCTATCAGGTGACAGTGACGGGTAGAGACCCTCTTACTCAATATTTTCAGCTGGCTTTCTCACCTGTCCAGTTTTCAGCTAAAAACACAGTCTGAATGAACCTTTGAAGGGATAGTTCACCCATAAATTAATATCTTTTTTTTTCTTCTTTTGAAAACTTTTTAATACTGTCAACTCCAAGAGCCAGATTAAAAGGCATATCAAAGCAATTTCAGTGCCCCATCACGATCACTGATAGGTCAGTCTTTACCAATCAGAGACACTTCAAAATGTTGATTTTAGTTTACCATAAAATCACAAAGGTCGGTCAAAGGAAAAAAATTCAACAGAATCCCCAGAGTGAAATGAAAGGCAAAATCCTGAAGGGCCAATGTCTGCTGTTCCCATGTTGAGCCAAGATCCACTTCCTGTGTATGTTGATTTTCAAGCACAGTTTGCCTCTTTGCAGGTTTTATCACAAACACACAGACACTCTCCTCACCTGTAGCTTTTATGCCATAACCAAGCAGAATAAATTCAGACTGTAGATAATTTACAGGTACATAAATTTCTCCAAATTTCTATGTTATAATTTAAAATTGAATATATATATACAGGCATAAAATCACCATGCCATGTATTTTGGACACAACCTATCATCAGCCCATCTTAGCTCCACAAGATGAAGATGATTTTCTCATCTACATCAAACCAGTCCACATGTATTCGTACAATTCCAGACTCAGCAATATTTTCCAATAGATCAAGAAATTGAAATCGAATCAGTCTGTTCCACTGTGAATTTGGTTGAATGAAAGTTCCAGTCCTCTGATGGTTCCTCTTATGTTCTCCAGAATGAAGATGAGGAAAAAGCCATTTTCCAGAGCTCCAAACAACCAGATGGCTGTGAAAACATTTTCAATACTACTCCAAACATGCTTCAAAGAGCATTTTAATGATCTCTTTACTGAACACATTCAGAAATAGCGCAGACCTTTAGGAATATACTTTGTACAAGTCATCTAAGTTGACAGGATATACAGCTGAGAGACATAGCTTACCAGTGTCCCCAATGAACAAGGCTGTTGCCCTCACTGAATCTGGCCAAGCTAAGTTCCAAAACAACAAATTATAAATCTCTAGAGAAATAGCATCCCTTGACAAAGTCTGTTATTACATAAGTGTGCTGTATGTGTCTGCATCCTACAGTAACATGGCTTGCCTAGTGTTACTTATTGCAAAACAATGCTCTCTCTTATCAAATTATCATGGTATTACCATTAGTGGTTGACCAAAATCTCAGAAAGGCAGATGAATTGGCCAATATTTGGCCAATTTGAGATGATCTGCAATGGCAAGATTCTTACAGCAATGGCTCCTAAATCTATATCAACAGCTTTGTCAATGTATAATGCACATCAATTATTACAATTATTTTTAAAGCATTTTGAGAAAATGTTTTATATAAATTCCAAATAAATTTTCATTTTTTCACAATTTTGTGCATCTCTCAAATGCAATAATTAAATTATGTTAAATGTACAGTATAAATAAAAAACTAGGGCTGTAAATTGAAAAAAAAAATCTAATTAATTAATCAAACTAATCACAATTAAATCACATATTGTTTAAGATAATTCAATATACAATAGGTCTAATCAAAACAAATCTAAATATACTACATAAAAACAAAATAATTCTGTTATTGTGGCAGATTAGTAAAGCACTGATTAGACAATGCAAACAAAGTGGCTTTATTTTTTTGTTTTATATCTACAATATATCATTGAACATAAGCTTTTAACTTAGGGCGCTGTGTCAAGTTAAAGGAATGTTCCAGGTTCAATAAAAGTTAAGATCAATCAACAGCATTTGTGGCATAATGTTGATTACCAAAAACATTTATTTTGACTCATCCGTCCTTTTCTTTAAAAAAAAAAAAAAGGAAAATAAAAAGGGAAAATCGAGGTTACAGTGAGACACTTACAATGTAAATTAATGTGGCCAATTTCTGGAAGGTTTAAATGCAGAAATGTGAAGCTTATAATTTTATAAAAGCACAGTCATGTATTACTTGAGCTGTAAAGTTGTTTAAATTGTATTTTTTACAGTCATTTCAGGGTTTTAGAGTTTGTTGACATTACATCATCATGGCAATGAAGTTGTAAAACTGGCTGTAACTTTACACAGAAAAGGTTAGTAAGTGATTTTTTTCACACTAAAATCATGTTTACATGCATAATGTTTATGTCTTGTGGCTATACCTTTGAAAAAGTGAGTATTTTAATGTTCAAAAGTTGGCCCCCATTTACTTCCATTGTAAGTGTCTCAATGGAACACCATTTTTTGCTTTTTTTCAAGAAAAGGAGGGGTAATTCAAAAATCATTTTTGTGGTAATCAGCATTATGCCACAAATGCTATCGATTAAGCGTAACTTGTATTGAACCCGGAACATTCCTTTAAATGTAGTTTCAAACTTTTAAAAAACGTCTCTATACCCAACCCGATCTCATGAAAATTTGTACATATTTTACAAGTTGGCTATTTTGTAAGATTTCGTACGATTTCGTTTGTATGAATTCTAACGATTTCATTACGTGCAAATGCCCAAATGTCTGATGCGGAAGTAAGCGTGAGTTCTGCGCACAAGGCGTTAAGGACATGATTATTAATATTATGCCCTAACCCAAACAACTTATCTAAACCTATCCGATCAGTAGAGTGTGTAAACATGATAGGAAGCTGTTGTGTGTGACAGATGCATGTAATTGTAATCGCGAATTAGATGGAAACGATGTCCAATGACATCATTGGCTGTGGTTAAAGTCGTATGAATTCATACGAGTGCAGTCGTACGATATCATACGAATTAGCCAAATTTAGAAAAGTTGTACGAATCCTTACAATTTCGTTGTGAGAGTGTGTGTTGCGATACCCCTACACTCAAATATGCTCCATTCAGTGGTCTTTGAACAGCTGTCGGTTTGTTACCTGTTCAGCTGAGCATTGCCTGCTATTACTCAGATTTTTTCTAGCAGAAACAACTCAGTGCTCTAAATGCGCAAAAATAAATTTGTCTGCAAAAAGCTACGTATTCCTTACAAAGTAGTTCATCTTCCAAAGTAGTTTATCCATTCTAACATTGTATCACCATCATCACTTAAAAGTGTCCCTGTTGTCCCTGACAAGCTCTCATCCCAAGCGCAAGGTCGTCTTCTAAGAGAGGACGTGGAGACGCCAAATACAGTGAATGGCTTTTAGTTATGTCTCCATATTCCACTTCACAGTCATGTCCCAGACAGCAAACTAGCCAATAATCATTATTCAAACAGGCTTCTCGGCAGCTATAACAGCAGAGACATTCATGCCACACTGAAGAGAATACCAGGCAGATGCATAAGACCGATCTGAATAGGTCTAATCATAAGAGCATTGTGTCTCTCAACAACACCAACTCTGACAGCGACAGTGGGCGTATGAGAGGCTTTTCAGGAAGTGTTCTGGCTCAAAGTGACTTGGTGCTGTGAAATTCAAAACATGCTCTGTATGCTCGACAAAAGAGGATTTGAAACCACAAGCAATTTGAAAGTTATAACAGTACTTTAACCTGTTTTTCTCACTGTTTATTCTTTAAATGTTGCCAAACTGTAGAAAGCATCTCAATTTGTACATTTTATGAAAGGTGCTACGATGCCAGGGTGTTGTAGGACGTTGCCAGGGCATTGCTATGCGGTTGCTAGTTTGTTCTAGGTATTTACTAGGATGTTGCTTGTGATTGCTAGGGTGTTCTGTGTGGTTGCTCGGTTTTTGCGTACTGGCACAATTCAAAAGAGTCAACCCCCTAAGTCTATGATATTCTGGTCCCCAGATATGGGTTAGATCCCTTTTTAAATGTAAGACAATTTTTTTGCCCATTTCATTCTACACCAGGAAAACATCATGAGTCTGATTACTAAGAAAAATTGCACACCTCTGCTCAGCAAATAACACTATTTAAATATCTTTTACCAAAAAAAAAAAAAAAAAAAAAAAAAGAATTTCACATACTGTATATAATGTTTTCATATTCAAAAGATCACAGAAAGTATTTTGTGCATTTTAATGTAACTGGTCCTGCTCGACCCGCTCTGAGCGAGATCCAAACCAGCATCATCAGGCAAATTTCTGTTCTACATGATTTTAGTGTGATAAAATCACTTTGGGTTGACAGCCATTGTGTTGTCTTGGCAACATTGTTGCAATACTGTATACTGTATAACTCGACAAGTTGAAATTATTTTTTGTGGTAATCAGCATTAAGCCTCAAAGGCTGTTGATTGAGCTTAACTGATATTGAACCTGGAACAATCTTTTAAACATTTATATTGCCTAACTGAATGTGAGCATGATTAAAAAGGATTATTTGAAGGAGGGACAGAGATATATGTAAAAGAGAAAAAACAAGAGAAAGCAACTGTAGGGAAGAAAGTGAAAAAGGAAAGATAGTTTTGCTAGTATGTAATCTCTTGGGTCTCTCGTCGCATTAGTATGCACTGCAGTGCTCATATGGGATGATACACACAGAGTGAAACCCAGATCCCACTATAATTACATTCAGCATTCTCTCTTTCCCTTCACATTACCTCTTCTCTCTCCACATCTCTCCAGACTCATGCTCTTCACAGCCATTATAAACCAGCTTTACAAATAGCCAGTTCCCCCTAAAGCAATATTGCTGTCAGTCAGGCAGGCAGGCGTAAAACTTTCCATCAGTGGTAGTAGGGTGGGGGCGGGTGATGCACAGCTATCCGATACTTTGTAGAGTAAGGGAATGCAACCTGACTTCAGAAACTTCAAAACCACTCGTCCACACAGATGACAGCGCTTGAGGTGACTTTTTTGGTTATTGAACGTGATCAGAATTTATACAACTGAACATTATAAAAGTACATTTCTAAGGAAATTTCCAAAACTTCATACGGTTTGTTGGGAAAAAAATTTCACATGATGGTCAATTAAGACCTGTTTGAAGCTTTCCAATGTGTAGAGGTAATGTTGTACAAATATTGGTCAATTAATCAGCTTATATTTGGCCATTTTGAGATTATTATTAATTGCCAATTAACTGCGTCCATCTGCACTATTTTCCAATTGTTTTCTATGTAAAAATCTTGTTTTATGTAACTTCTTTGATCATTGTGCCGTCTCACGCAGAAACGCTGCTTTTTAGACAATTTGTCATGTTAAAAGACTTAAACACTTCTTGAGACACACGCATTCAGTGCCTATGTAACCGGCCCTGTAGGATTTGAACCGGGATCAGCCAGCATAGAAGGCGGGTGCACTAAAGAGTAGGCTAAAGGCTACAGCCCCTAGTGTCAGTCACTAGTGTGCCTCTTGATGCCAGGGGAGTGAGGTTTACACATACCACACAGCTATCACATACCAGCTGGCTCCCGTTACACTCACCCCTAAACCTCACACTCATCCGGGTCACGGCACCACTGTAACTAGTCCTGCTCGACCCCCTCCGAGCAAGATTCGAACCGACGTCAGCCGGTATGGGAGGCAGGTGCGCTAACGAAAGGCTAAAGGCTACAGCCCTTAGCGTCAGTCGCTAGTGCGTCTCTTGAGGCCAGGGAAGTGAGGTTTACACACACTGCACAGCTATCACGTACCAGCTGGCTCCCATTACACCTAAACGCGATCGATGTAAACGGTCCTTATGATGTGTTCTGAAAATCAGAATTTCCATTATGGAATTCCAGTTCACATTCCAAAATGTATCTGAAATTACATTTATTTAATTTCATGTATTTGGTGGATATCTCGTTTGCTATTATTACATTATATATCGAAAAACCCTAAAAAGTACGTAAACTATCTTTAAGAAAGAGAAAGAGAAAGACTTACCATACATGTCTTGTTCTGGAAAAGGTTTTGTCCACTCTGCAGAGACAAACAAAACATACTTATCAACAACCCTACATACTGTACAGAATTTACACCAAAAGGGTGTTAATTGACCTCACGCATTTACAACTCTGTAAACCGATCTTCACACTGGGCCATTAGCCTGCTAAATGCTAAAGGCTAATCAATTCACTACTGACAAACGGTTCATGTACTTTAACACTCAACTTGATATGATAATGACTCAGCAAATCTATCAAGTTAATGAAGGGCGAGGGTCAATATGATAATGAGAAACCACTGGAGCACATCGTCAAGAAATACAAGCAATTTCCATTGCTAATATCCATTGAAATATTTCTGCCATCCTCAGTGAACTGTGCTGCACACTAAAACTTTAAACCTTTATATTTGCAATTTGTGTTTATGCATCAAATTGAGATCCATTCTTATGGAGAACTCCTCAGTTTGCTTGACATAAGGGTGTAAAATGTGCTGAGGGCATTTAAGGTTGCAAAACACTAAAGAGACTAGTAGGGATGTGCCCGAAGCCAAATACCTTATTCGGAAAGGCACAGATAATGACTTCAAAATGAATAAGAGATTCATCCGAATAATAGAAAAAATATTAGAAATTGTGATTATCCAAAAAGCACAAGGATAAAGAAACATTTTAAATAAACATATCCAAAATTACAACGAATTTATTAATCTGTGCAGCCAATATTTCTAAAGTGTAAACCTTATGAATGAAAATGGCAACGGTGTGATTTCAGATCGGATGTGCGTGGTCTCTGCTCCGTTTGTAGCCTCTGTAAATTGTGCGCGTCTGGAGCTTATCAAGAGTACATTAACTAAGATACAACATCATATACTCTTTCCACTTCTTGAAATGTCTATGTTAATTCACACGATTCACACGTGATTCTCATGTATTTATTTATAGCCTAAACCTGAGCGCGATGTTAAATTCTTGACCTGAAGTGATGATTTCATGTCTGAGCTCGTCTAGCCATCTCCTATAGCTGACCACATTTATATTCACATTAGCGATTAAGGCAATTAACTGGTTAAGACTTTATTCTGAAAAAAGTTAAAATGCTCCATAAAGATTTAAATGCTGCATAGAGTATTCATCTATTCGGAATATTCCTCCTTATGCAAAATGAAGAAACTGAAACATGCTTTTCTTCTTCTTCTTCTTTAAACTGTGCTAAATTTGAAAACGTTAACTGTTCATGAACTCTGGTAAGGCGCAACATTATTATTATTATTATTATTATTATTATTATTATTATTTAACTAAATAATGGTGTCCTGTTGTAAAAATTCCTGATAGATTTATGGGACTTTCACCTGTTGTTGGCTATATTGATTTTATTTTCATTATTTTAAATTGTATATATTATTCATTGCAAAAATGTGTGCTTGACATTTCACATTTTGCTTGACACCTCTTGCCTCCAGAATAATGTTGTTATACATGCACAGACAAACGAAAATTCTGTTTCATGCAGATATTAATATCAGAAATACCAGGAGAAACCACAGTTAACATATTCCACAGTTAATGTAGCCTACAAATTCAGCTTCATCTGGTAAGAAATCTGGTATTTTTTTTTTAAATAATAATTGTATAATATTATTATTATTATTAGCCTATTATTATGAAAAGGCATATACATGGCATATTTTATTAATAAAAACTATAAATGTAAGAGTAATATGTAAAAATTGGTGTTTCATTTAGTTCTGACACACTTCCGGTTTAAGCCCCGCCCACACCCGGTTCTAATCGAATACAGATACAGATAATTTTGTCGTATGAACAGATACAGATACAAAAACAGATAATTGCTCCACTGCACACCTCTAGAGACTAGCAGCTTTTTGAATGTTCTCTCTGACGAGGAGCTGTGGCTTTGTTCTAATAATACTATATGACTCCATTTGGTTTAAAAACCTTCAAGCCTTCAAATGTATTGTGAATAAGGCCACAATGTACACAAAATAGCCACAATGCTGAAGACAATGAGAGTTACACATGAAAGAGGGAACCTCCTTTTATTGGCATAGTTGTTATTAGGTGTAATATTGTTCTTTATCCACAGGATGGTTCCATAATCCCTTTTCTTTGTTTAATGGAATAGTTCACCCAAAAATTTTAATTCTCACATGGTTCCAAACCCGTATTACTTTCTTTCTTTTGTAGAGCACAATATTAGAAGAATATCTTGGACACTCTTTTCCAAATAATGTGAGTCAAGCTCCAAAATGACAAAAAAAGTAGCATACAATTTAATAAAAGTGGTCCATATAACTTGTGTGCTATATTCAATGTTTTCAAAGCAGGACAATGGCCTTGTGTGAGGAACAAAACAAATGTAAGTAATTATGTATTTTTCATTTTTATGTGAACAATTAATTTAAGGTTCATAACAATGTGAATCATATGTGTAAACTGGGGTCAGTGTTGCACCTCTGTGTTGCCAGAAAGTGTTAATTAATGATCAATAAACTTAGACTTTTATTTGTGACCACATGTAACTGCTTTTTGAACAAAAGCATCAGAATATGTCTCCTTCTATGGCCTTCGCTCAACACTGCACCTACAGTGTAAATGTCAGAGCTTCTCAGGGCCTGTGGGCTGTCAATCACAGCACTGGTGTGTCCTCTAACCTTCTGCTGAGCGCAAGGAAAAAGTGTTGCTGAAAGGTGTTGATGTTGTGTCAACAATATGAATTAACGCTTCAGCAGGGGACGTTAACATGTCCGTGGCGAGACTCACACATGTCCGTAGCAAACATTATCAGGACTGAGAGAAAAAATTTGCACACTATGTAATGGAAAATGTACATAAATGTCAAATGACACTGGTTGAATAAGTGCTTTCTGTCTGAATAGTTAAATGTAATGTTATCTGCAAGATAATTTTAACGTTGCACAACATTGTGTGCATTTGTTTTTCAGAGGTCAAACTCCAATCTACATTTTTGTCTAGTGAGTTGATCTATACAGCTTTGAAATTTCAGAGGTCTCGCACCCCAGCAACTTTGAAAACAAATGTTTGTATATGCTTAAATATCTGGGCCCCACAGCTTATACAAAGCCCCCTCAACAGGGCCCTGTGACTATGAGGGCCCCCAGCCCACTTATTGGACCCTTTTGCCTTCCTGTTTCAATTGACATTTTTTGAGCCACTCTTTAATCTTATAACACCACCTGGTGAAAGTTTCCATGCTCTTCTGGAAGTAGGAGACCTTGTAAAATAATTTCCAAAATATCTGGTTTAACACTAACAAATTTTAACACTATGAAAGATGGATGGACGGACGGATGGACAGACAGGCAGACAGATAGATAGACTGATAATTGAATCCAGTTCTCTTCTTCTAATGATTCTATGACATTGAGGTTGACCTCTCAACCTTTTGTACACAAATACACTGTAAACATTATATAAGTTGAAGCTGTAAATATTGGAATCTGATAATATTTGCCTTGAATGTTGAAATGAGGCCTAAAAACCATCACATGGGGGATCTTTGAGTGTTGTGCGGGCATCCATGAACCCGCAACGTCGGACCCGTATTTACGCACATCGGTGGAGAAATAGCTAAAAACGACCTTAGAATCATTAAAGAAGAAGGGGTTACTCATGTTGTCACCTTGTCATCTCTGGAAGCCCAGATACTGTAGTAATAACTGTTAAATAATGAAATGCATCAGCGCTTAAAATTACTTGCACTATTTTTATTAAACATACAGTAAATACAAATAGATAGTATAAACCAGGGTTGATTCTAGGATTTCAATCTTAGAAGGGCTCAGACCCCAATGACACTATAAGATGTGCGCATTTAATGTAATCCACTCTGTTGCATAGATGGTTTTTTGCTTTTTAAACTGTTTTTACATAATTTTATTGATTTAATGATATAATGAAAACTTCTGTAAATACCAGGCTGACAATGAAACCACTACCAAATTAACACACATACACACTCAGCATATAGACATACACAAACTAACACACATACAAACACAGACACCCTTAAGAAATCTCTCTGTTAGAATTAAGATGATCACATGGTGTTCTTAGTATTGTATAAATAAGGACAGTGTGAATGTTAATAATAATAGATCATACTGAAACATACAGTAGAATTCTGATAATAGTAAATAATAATTCACCAATAGAAATACTAGTATTAGGAAACAGACTGGATCAAATAAAACCAGTTTCAAATTACTGATGCAATCCAAAATACAAACCTGTCAGACCTGATTATGTGTTCTTAAAACTGTAAAATGACAAGGTACAGCAGGTTTATTGCACTGTACCCTGTCGTCAATCATCAAGGCTCATCTATTCCCACAGTCTGCTATTTGACAAAAAAGTGCTTGAAAGAAATTTACTGAGAAACTTTCAACAGAGAGACATGATGTCACAAACTGCTTTGTGATGTGTGTTTCCATTGTCCCTCTTTGTTGAAGAAACTGAAAGGATTGAGCAATCTTTTGACCTCATCTTACTGTCATCAAACTCTCAGTGCTCTAACTGAACCATTCTGAACATAACAATGAGGTGTCAGGTGACAACAATGTGTAAGCATAAAAAGCACATGCACTGGTAATATTAAACTACTTATGTGCATGTGTTGTAAAGATCAAATTAATAAATACAACTTTGAAATTAGTGTCCGGTTATTGTTAGCATAAAGTCGTTTTTTTCTGCACATAAAAACCAGAGTCAAACCTTTCACCTTTTGGGACTTTTGATTCTAAAATGTGATTAAAAAAATAATCAAACACATAAAAAGTTCCCCAACTAAAGACAAGACATACTGTAAGTAAGGAATAACTGATTAGACATAAGTTAGAAATAATTAGCAGACACTTTAGTCCAAAGCAATTTTGAGTGTATTTAAGGTATACATTTTAACAGTATGGGTGTTCCCTAGGAATCAAACCCATGACCTTCAGTTGAGCTATAGGAACACAAGATATTTAGTAGTTCTGAAAAGTGGTTCTAAAGAAGTTTCGTTAGAACTACTCTCTTAATTCACTGATTAAGTATCTTGCTTAAAACAGGCCAAACTGCTGTTATTAGTTGGAAAACAAACTCCTTAGCTATTCTAAAACACTATAAAATAATTGAAAAATGCTATAGTAAATATGTACAGAATAATGTACATATTTACTATAGTATGACCGCAGAAAGCTAGGCCAGAGCAACAAGTAAGCAAATTCATTACAACAGCACAAAAATCTCTACAAGTATGCTTTTCCTGCTCTGTGAATGGGTTACCTGCAGACCAAATGACAAGGCAAAAACAGTCATCTGTCCCTGGCGCTCACACACATCCCTCACAAACACCCAGTCCTTACCCCCCGTATGCTCCAAAAGTGAAACTCCTCTTCCTGTGAGACATAGTGTCCACAAAGCCAGATCCTTTGAAATGACACAAAGGAGCTATTGCTTGTTTTCCCTCTAACCTCTTCTTCTGCTGCTCTAATAGTCTCTTCTCCTCTATCTCTTTGACAGTGGATGTGTGTCTTGTGCCTCTGTCTCAATGTGTGAGAGTGTGTCCCTCCTTCTCTGCCTTACCATCCCTCCTCTCTTCCCTCCCTTTCTCTATCTTAGATGGAGATCTACAGCTATGAACAGGTGCTTGCTGTTCAACTGATTGCTTAACTTAAAAAAAAAACAAAAAAACAAAAAACATACAGTCAAACTTTTGGACTTCACTGTATATTCCTTTTGTCATCCTTCTGATGTGAATAAGACATTTGTATTTTTGTGGTCATATAGGAAATGAAATGAAGACATTCTGTGAGTTATTCAAGGCTGGTTGAAAATCCCTAACATAATAACAAACTCCTGTCTGTGCATTTCAACTGAAGAATTCAGTAGATGTGTTGTATTAAATGCTACACATAATATACGTATGTATAATAATATAAGTATATACACTAAAACTTCTTCAATTAAAACTTAATTGCGGGCAAATTGTCACTCCACCAGTTTCAAAGGAAGACCTTTTAAAGACATACTCAACCTTTTGGTAGCCTTAGACTTAGATAAATGGATGTTTACAGTATGGAAACATTGGCAGCAGCACAATAATTTATCTCACCACATATAAGCTGACGGAGAACTGAAGGTACTGTAAGTAAATAAACATCACTACTATATTTCTCTCTCTTGCTTGCTTTCTCTCTTTCCATTACTTGTTAAACAATGAGCCCAAATAAGTTCCCAATTATGTTTAATTAAAGTACTTTGTCTCAGAAGCTTCAACTAACATTCCTTAGGAGAAATAGGAATGGACACAAATAAGACAACTGTTCAGTAAGAGTATAAAGCAATGAAATGAATGTGGATAGCATTACTACTGAAAAAAAACGGCTCAGACCAGTATGAATTTCCAAAAGTCTTCATTCTAGCTCCATTTAGGCCTAATCTCTTTGATGTCTAGGAGAAAATATGTAATTTCTGAGTTTTCTTGCCTATGTTAAAAGTGCACTCTGTATTTTTTTTTTTCTAATTTAAAATGTTTTACTTCTAAAAAAATGAATAGTAATTTTGAAACAAATGTATAAAATCATCACCACTCGTGTGAGATGAAGACTTCAGTCATATCAGTAACCTTATAAAAGCTCTTTTATACTACATTGAGCAGAGGCGCCTCATGGGGTCTGCCATGTTAGAATCACATGACCAGCTGAATACTTCTCGATTCATCTCAGTTATATCCCTGTTATTGGACACTTTCATTCATTAATCCTGGTTTACTGTGCATAGTGAATTTCTACAATGGCACTGATAACTGAAAACTGTACTGTGTTTCAATGATGCAGCATCCAAGCCACTAGGTGTCAGTGTAAGCCAATGTAAGGCACATCAACATATACTTAAAAAAATTACTGGGTGCACCTTTAAATCCTGTAAACAGAAACTCAGCAGTGTCCCTCATGTAACGTCCGGTCTGTTTCTGTCTGGTCTCTGTCCTCTGTTTGTCTGGGTAATGTAAGGACATTAAGTCCATCGTCCTCCCTTGTTTGCTGACTCCATTAGTGTTGACAGGTGAGGGCCAAGTTCTCGCATGCACTCATAAACCAAACAAATGCGAGCACCAATATCACCCACTTTTGAGGGGACTTTTTGACCAGGACGTGAAGGCTGAGTGGCCTTCAAGCTCGAGTGCATCTCAATGCATGACAATGGTGACGCTTCTTTTTCAAAGCTATCGTTATTTTTGCTGTAACTATTGCCAAGATTTTAGAAAGGCTGCATTGCCTACAACAGTAGTCTAAAGAGAGCTATTGTATTTGGCTACTGGAAAAAATTTACCAGTAGTCTGTTCAGACTAAGTGACTTCAGATGAAAAGGAAAGTCATTTCAGAAGCGGAGATACTTAATACATTTGAATGACAGATTACAAAGAAGATTAACGTGCAGGAACGTGTAGTGATAAAGTCAATTTTGATTTCATGTTGACTTCAAGTCAGACATTTGCAATGATATTGTGAACTCTTTGGAAACACATAGCACCACCTACGTATATCTCCATGTGCAAGCTCAGACAGTCCTCAGTCCTTCATCTTTATCACAGCCTCACAGTAAAATGCATCCAAAATAATAGAAAGTGACCTGCATGAGGGAAAGTCAGTTCAATAAAAGAGATTATTTTATAGGGGCACTTGGGCATCCGTTTGTGTCCTGATCTGAGAGACAGGCGGCATCTAGTCTCAGCAGTACAGGGCATTTCATAATCACTTTGAAATGTCAAGCCATAGGGTCGTCCTGTCTGAGACAAAAACCATTAGGGTCCTTCTCTATGGCTAATGGTAAAGGTGAGCATTCATTTTTAAAAGGACTGCACCATTTATTAAGAGCCCTATTTATTGGTGGAAATAACCACCATTGATTTAAGATTCATGATACAATCAGTATGTAAAAAATATACTGATATGTCGGAGATACGAATTGGGCTTATTTACAATCTGGCTCATGACAATTCCCATTCAAAATCCTGGTGGCATTCATCCATCATTTCCACTCCTCTCTCCACTCACTGTATGTATAAATTGGGGGGGTGGCAGCTAACAACTTCGCTGGTCTTCAGCTGGTTAAACTGGTCTCGCAGCCTCAACAGCTGAAAAAGTGCCAAAAAAACCTTTTCAACCAGTCAAAGGTGGAGACCATCTTAGGCTGGTTTAAGCTTTTTTTTTTCCTGCAGTTTTTGTTCTCATACGGTTTCATAAATCTCTCTAATTCTATCTGGGACATGTGTGGGGTACATGGAGGTAAGAACAGGACAACTTACACTAGTTAATTTATGACGAACGGCTGATAATGGAAGGGCACCGGGAGAGAGTAGGCTATATTTCTGTAAGAGTCCCTGTCTCTCTCTCTCTCGCTCGCTCGCTCGCTCGCACGCACACACACACACACTACCAAAAGCAGGTCAAAAAGTCAAAAGCAGCTACAAAAAGACAACAGTAATGGGGCAAGGTCCTTTAAGAGACAGAACAGTGCGCATCCACATATAAACACACAAACACTCAGTAATAATAGAATAAATCACATAAGGTTCCCTATCTGTCACTCACTCGAAGTTGTGTCGATGTAGTGACACTAGGGGTCAGCCCGAGACACCTCTGGTCTTTGATTAAAGGCCAGTGAAAATTGGCGAGTGGTATTTGCATAGCACTCCCCCGGACATACGGGTATAAAAGGAGCTGGTATGCAACCACTCATTCAGATTTTCTCTTCGGAGCCGAACGGTCGATGTTTACTGAGCTGACTGTTCATTCACCTCGGCTGGATCTGATGGTGCATTTCAGTGGCTTCTCCCTCCTCTGCACTGGTGCACTGCAGAGAGCGCCCCTGGGCGCTTCGGCAGAAATAAGAGAGTATATTTCTCTAAAAGAGTGTATTTCTCTAAAAGAGAAGCACACACGGAATGTGTTTTTAAAGACGCGTCTTTTAAAGATGTCTTTCCGTTTGTGTGTTGTTCCTGGTTGCGGTCATTATCTCTCAACTTCTGATGGTCACGATCGCTGTCTTTCGTGTCTGGGCGTGACCCACGCGGAGACAGCGTTCATGAATGGATCATGTACTCATTGCGAGAACATGACCATGGCAATGTTGCGGTCGCGGCTTCTGGTCGTAAGAAAGCAAGCCACCCCAGCGACTCCCCGCCTCGGTCCTTCTACCTACGGGTATGAGGCCAGCGCGGCTAGCAGTGGGGGTGATTTGGGGACCCCAATGGGACCACTACCGCCGGGTATTCCCCCACGGACCTCCCATTCCCCAGCACGCTCATCTTCCCCGTTCGGGCTTCCGGATGAGTCCTGATGAGCTCTCGAGCGCAGCATCAGAGAGTGAACCCTCTGCTCTCCCCTGAACCCTCGCGGCTCGATGATTTGTTCCTGGGCTCACAGCACCGCTCACAGCCATGCCTCGCTCCAGTTCCTTTCTTCCCGGAAGTGGACAAGGAGCTGACAAGGTCATGGGAGGCACCTTTTACTGCCCGGACCCGATCTTTCTGCTCCCCCGCCCTCACTACCCTCGATGGTGGGGCAGCCAGGAGCTGTTCGGCGATTGCCCCAGTGGATAAGTGCGCCTATGCATGCAGAGCGCCGCCACCTGGCGCGGGTGCCCAAAGCTCCCGCCCAAGGCCTGTATATTTACGTCATCCCTGATGGCCAAAGCCTACAGTGCCGCTGGACAAGCCACCTCCACCCTGCATGCCATGGCTCTCCTGAAAGTCCACCAAGCCAAGATGCTAAAGGAACTGCACGAGGGTAGTTCCGCCCCGGGATTGATGCAGGAGCTGCATTCGGCGACTGACCTCGCTCTCCGGGCAACAAAGGTCACGGCGCGGTCTCTCGGGCAGGCGATGTCCACCTTGGTGGTCCAACAGCGCCACCTTTGGCTCAACCTGGTCGAGATGGGAGAGGCCGACAAGGCACGGTTCCTTGCTGCCCCCATTTCCCAAGTTGGCCTATTCGGCGACACCGTCGAGGACTTTGCCCAGCAGTTCTCGATGGTGAAGCAGCAGACTGAGGCTATCCGGCACATCCTGCCCCGGTGCAGCTCAAGATCCCGCACCCCGCCTGCTCGTCGCCAAGGGCGTCCCCTTGCGGTGAACTGCAGATGCCACCCGTCTCTTGGCCTGCCACCAACAACCTGCGAAAGGCTTCGAAGCGCCCCTGAGACGGACGACCCAGGGACGGCGAAACCCACTGCTTTGGAGCTGGTAAACAGACCACTCCATCCCCTGGTGGAGGGCCGGGAGGAGAATCTTTTGTTGCCTTTTAATTTAATTTCGCCGCATGCCCAAGTGGCTGCGGTATCCAAGAGTTCAGCAAAAGAGCGGTTTCCTTGTTCCCTGGGTCACATACCCGGTGTGCACGGCCGTCATCACGACCGCCGTCCACCATTTCATTTTGGCAGGTTTGCCGCTCCAGCGGCGGTCTCCCCGCCCCTGCGCGCCCAACTGTGGCACAAATCTGCCCCCGATGTGACAGTCTCCACGGGTCACGAGGACAGGCCTCTTCCTTCCCCATCCCAGGCTGTTCTGGGGTTGGTCACAAGGAGCCAGGTAAGTGCTTTGATGTCCCTGAATTCAGCACGGCCACAACAAGGTGTGGAACCTCAGGCTCTGCCCCGCCGCAAGGCCCCACCCGCCGGTACGTCCGATGAGATTGTCCCCTTGGTCCCCCTTGCCCGGAGCTTGGATGCATGGCTTGCACTTTCCAATCCATCGTGATGGCTGATCCGGACCATCCGACTCGGCTACGTGATTCAGTTTGCCAGGCATCCGCCCAGGTTCAGCGGTATCCACTTCACCTCGGTGAAGGGCGAGAATGCTGCTACCTTGCGCGTGGAGATCGCTACCCTCCTACGGAAGGATGCAATGGAGCCTGTCGCTCTGGCCGAGATGAAGAAGGGGTTTTACAGCCCCTACTTCATTGTATTGAAAAAAAGGCGGTGGGTTGCGGCCAATCTTGGACCTGTGAGTACTAAACCGGGCTTTACATAGACTCCCGTTCAAGATGCTGACGCAAAAACGCATTCTAGTGAGCGTCCGGCATCAAGACTGGTTCGCGCCGGTAGACCTGAAGGACGCGTACTTCCATGTCTCGATTCTACCTCGACACAGACCCTTCCTGCAGTTTGCATTCCAGGGTCGGCATATCAGTACAAGGTCCTCCCTTTCGGCCTGTCCTTGTCCCCTTGCGTCTTCATGAAGGTCGCAGAGGCAGCCCTTGCCCCGCTAAGGGAAATGGGTATTCGCATCCTCAACTATCTCGATGATTGACTAATCCTAGCTCACTCTCGGGATGTGTTGTGTGCACACAGGGACCTGGTGCTCTCTCAACTCAGCCGACTAGGGCTTCGGGTCAACTGGGAAAAGTGCAAGCTCCTCCCAGTTCAGAGCATCTCTTTTCTCGGCCTGGAGTTGGACTCAGTCTCGTTGACGGCACACCTCACGAACGAGCGCGCACAGTCGGTGCTGACCTGTTTGAAGGCGTTCAGACAGAAGATGGCGGTTCCACTGAAACTGTTTCAGAGACTCCTGGGGCATATGGCATCCTCAGTGACGGCCACTCCACTCGGGTTGATGCATATGAGACCGCTTCAGCACTGGCTTCAGACTCGAGTCCTGAGATGGGCATGGTGCCGCAGGACACATCATGTGGCCATCACGCCGATCTGTCACCGTCTCTTCAGCCCTTGGACAGACCTCACGTTTCTACGGGCAGGCGTTCCCCTAGAACAGGTCTCCAGGCACATCGTGGTTACGACAGATGCCTCCAAAACGGGCTGGGGCGCTGTATGCAATGGGCATGCAGCCGCCAGCTCATGGATGGGCCTGCGGCTGCATTGGCACATAAACTGCCTCGAATTGCTGGAAATTCTGCTCGCCCTGTGGAGGTTTCGGCCATTGATCCAGGGCAAGCATGTGTTAGTTCGGACAGACAACACGGCAACGGTAGCATATGTCAACCGTCAAGGCGGTCTGAGCTCCCATTGTATGTCACAACTCGCCCGCCGTCTCCTCCTCTGGAGCCAGCAGCACCTCAAGTCGCTGCGAGCCACTCACATCCCGGGCGACCTCAACACTTCAGCAGAAGTGCAGTCACAGCAGTCTACCCTCAGGGGAGAGTGGAGACTCCACCCTCAGGTGGTCCAGCTAATTTGAAGTCGATTCAGGCAGACACAGGTAGACCTGTTCGCCTCCCAAGAATCCTCCCACTGCCTGTTCTGGTATGCCCTGACCGAGGCACCTCTCGGTATAGACGCGCTGGAACGTAGCTGGCCCCCTGGACTTCGCAAATATGCATTTTCCTCAGTGAGCCTACTAGCAGGTCAGGGAGGATGAGGAGCAGGTCGTCCTGGTAGCACCCTACTGGCCCACCCAGATGTGGTTCTCGGACCTCACGCTCCTCGCGGTGGTTCTCGGACCTCACGCTCCTCGCGGCATCTTCCCCTTGGGAGTGACACCCCCCCGACTAGACCTGGTGACCCCAGTCGGTTAATTCCTTTTTTTGGGGGGAGAGGAAAAAAAAGAGGATAAGAGGCCACGTCTGGGCTAGCCTGTCTCTATCTTTTGGGCAGTAGACTTGTCCCCAAAGGGCCATTCGACACTCATAACAGCGTTGGGGGAGGCTACATGTTGGCCTGGTGCGCTGGCTTTGAGGCACACAGTGGTCTGCCCGTCACACACCGCCAATTCACTTAACACAGTTCAGCCAGTTGCGGCGTTTCGTATAGGGACCCCTAGTGTCACTACATCGACACAACGTCGAGTGAGTGACAGATAGGGAACGTCCTGGTTACTTGCGTAACCTCTGTTCCCTGATGGAGGGAACGAGACGTTGTGTCCCTCCTGCCACAACGCTGAACTACCCGCTGAAATGGCCGGGACCTTGTCTCGGCTCCTCAGCACAAAACCTGAATGAGTGGTTGCATACCAGCTCCTTTTATACCCGTATGTCTGGGGGAGTGCTATGCAAATATCACTCACCACTTTCATTGGCCTTTTATCAAAGACCAGAGGTGTCTTGGGCTCCCAAGAGTGACCCCTAGTGTCACTACATAGACACAACATCTCGTTCCCTCCATCAGGGAACGGAGGTTACGCAAGTAACCAGGACGTTCGTCACTGCCACCCCTAGGACACTGTGTGGTACTACACTCCCCATGCAAATCCTAGATGAAACAAACAGGCACCTCTTTAAAGACCATGACCCGCCAAGTTTCTAAATTACAATGTTTCTTCAATTTCTCTTATCTTCATTTAATGAAAACAAACTTGTTCTAGCCATGGTTATTTCACTCTACATTTAAGTTCTAAGTTAAGGGGTTAGATCCAGGGAGCAGAAAAGAGAGGTTTAGCAGACTGTCCAGGCTGTTTCAAGTGAATGAGAACTGAGGCTATCGAGAAACATAAAAATAGTTAATACAACTCATGTGCTATTTTTCAAGACTTCTGAAGTCGTAAGGTGGCTTCATGTGAGGAACATACTGAACGTTAAGTCTTTATTCTGCTGCCCTCAGATCTAATTTAAATTTGAATATCTTCTTTAGTATTTCATAAAAGAAAGAAAGACATATGGGTTTGGAACAACATGATGGTGTGGTGAGTACATGTTAATACACTCATTTTCCAGAGAATTAACCCTTTAAGTTCATCTATGCTTTTGCTAAGCACAAGCAATGTTTGTTTACTGCCATTTTTTACAACTTTTGGTGACAATAGTGAAATCAAACATTATATCACCCAAAATGAACACTCTGTCATCATTTAATCACCCTCATGTTGTTTCAAATCCATGGAACATGCAAATAATAATAATAATAATAATAATAATACTAATAATAATAATAATAATAGGCAGAATGTTAGTCTTAGTCGCCACTGACTTTTAATATATGGGGAAAAGGTGCAATAAAAGTGCATGGTGTCTAAGGCTAACAGTATGCCTATTTTTTGTTTAATATCTCCTTTTGTGTTCTACAGAGGAAAGACAGTCATACAGGTTTGGAAATCATGAGGGTGAGACTTTTTATAATGCAGCCCACTAGGTTTTGGAACAGCTTATGGTTATTACACTGGGTAGAGTTGAGGAGATAGAAGAAAAGTGCTGTATGAGGTTGTATGGCAGTGTATTTTCAGCTCAATGCCAGGTGTGGTTACCTGGCAACACGTATTGCTCTCTGTTGCGAGATACAATGTCTCTATTGTCTCTTTGGTTTCAGCACTCTGGACAGCGACAGGCAACTGAGGGCACATGCACACACACAATCACAGACAAAGTCATATGCAAATACACTGGCATGCTTCTTTTCCAAGAATGCATGGTATTTGCATGTTTACTTATTATGGTATAAGTGCAAGGGCATGAACTATAACAGCATGTTTCTCCAAAGCAACACATCAATTTACAGCAGCTATCTGCAGAGAATAAGAGCCCAGCACACAATAAAGGGTTTATAGAGTGCTTCGGAGAAATAGGGCTGCCTCAGACAGTGGGTAGTGAACACTGGGACTGGACGTCGAATCAAACTGGCTCCATCTATGGGAGGTCCCAACACCTTTCTGCTTGCTGTGTTGTTAATGTAACATCAGACATCACTGTTACTATTGCTTATACTTAAGGTTCAGAATTTGAACAAACTCCTTACCCTAAGTAATAAAATTTAGGGCATTTTCATCCTGCACTGTTTTCGCTATGGACATTAATGATACCTCATATCCTGCTGCTTGTTAAGGAGAGATGTGCAACTACTTTTCTAAGTGAACAGACTTAAGTTTTTGCCTTATGGATGATGCAATAGGCAACAAAAATCCAAAAGACTTACACTGAAGGAGGGACACAAGCCATATCAAGGGACCAAAATCTGATTGAGGGTTCTCCTTTTTGACTTTGGGCCAATAAGCAACCAGAGCACCCTAGCAACCACCAAGCACCACTACAGTAACCACCCAGAACAGCAACATACTAAAAACAACTGAGGATACCTTAGTAACCCCATAGTTCCACACTGGCAATCGCATAGCTCAGAACACCGAAGCAACCACATAGAAACACCCTAGCTACATCCACCCAGATAGGGTTGGGAAACCAGAACCGGTTCCATTTTTTAACACCATAAGCAAATGATTTTCAGACTTTTGGTTCTTTTAACAGTTCTCAAATGTGCATACTTCCGCCTATGTGGTCGCAACTCCATACTAAAATATTTGATTATGTTTCCTATGCTATATTTCAGTGACCCCACTATTGAATCAGCAGCGTGAAACATGTGACCAGTGTAGTCCAAATCCTGAACTAATGACTCTTATGTCGGTTCTTTTGACTCACAGTGCAAAACATACAGTGCTATCTCCCAAACAAATATTGGCAGCTTGTTCTCTTTAGTGAATGAACAATTTACTGAACTACAAGTTATTCATTTCTTCATGTGAGATTGAAATGAATCTCATCATTTGGTAACAGGCTACTGAGGGCAATAAATAAAAATTGCATCTCTTCCATGTATTTCCAAATATTTCTTTCTTAGAAGTAAATTAAGGATCATTAATGGAACAGTTAAGGAACCAGAATTGCTACGAGAAATCAGATCCAGAAATGTTAAGTTTCTTTCAATTGACATCCCTACACCCAAACACCGCTGTAAACACAAAATACTAGCAACCACCTTGCACGCCCCCAGAAGGCACTAGCAGCTACATTGAAATGTGCTAAAAAAAATACTCAAGACACCATAGCAACTGCATAGCAACCCAATAAAAACATTAAGAACGCCTTATCAGCCTCTTATCAATGCCCTGATATCCACTCACAACACCCTAGCATCACAGTGGCAAGTTTTGCATGGCCAAGCACCACTCACATTTTGTTCACACACACAGAAATGAAAGGGTGAGACTATAAAACATCCAGAGTGCAAAAAATACACACCAACTGACACACACACACACACACACACACACACACACACACTCACACACACTCACACACACACAAAACACATGTTGTACTCTCTCTTCTCCACCAATAGCTGGTGTGTGGTGAGCGTACTGGCGCACTATGGCTGCTGTCGCATCATCCAATTGGTGGTTGAAGAGAGTCCCCCTATACTATGTAAAGCACTTTGAGTGCCTAGAAAAGTGCTATATAAATGTAAGGAATTATTATTATTATTATTATTATTATTATTATTATTATGTTGGTGCAGCTATCATTATGAGGACTCTCCATAGACATAATGATTTTTATACTGTACGAACTATAGATTCTATCCCCTAACCCTACCCCTAAACCTAACCCTCACAAAAAACTTTCTGCATTTTTACATTTTCAATAAAACACTGTTTAGTATGTTTTTTAAGCGATCTGAATTATGGGGATACTAGAAATGTCCTCATAAACCACATTTATAGCATAATACCCTTGTAATTACCAGTTTGTAACCTAAAAAAAAGTCCTCGTAAACCACTTAAACCTGCCCACACACACACACACACACACACACACACTTGCAAAAATGAACAGGTGAGACTATAACACAGAGCTGTTTTTTTATTTTTATTTGTCAAATAAAACCAATAAATCAGCCACAATCCAGAACACACACACCCAGAAATAAATGGGTGATATTAACACAGCCAGAAGGGAGAATGCAGAGCACACACACTCATGGACACACAGAGAACAAAGATCAAAGAACAAATTCTGAGTGACCACAATGTACGAAAGTATACCATACCTTTTCCACGGGAAAGTTTACACTTAGATGCAGGTGCCTCACCTTCCAGACAAAACACTGCATCTTTCTGTTATGGAAACAAAGACATTTTACCACAGCTCTAAGTTATAAATGTGACCTCGTCGAGCCTTGCTCACAGTTCATTCTGTAGCAGCACCATGGCGAAACGCTTTACTGTTCAGGCGACCCTGCAGTCATCTACTGTCTATTATTGTCACAACATGATTTTAAAGTCATATTATTTGTATTTTGTTCACCAGATGGCAGCAATCTACCTCCAAAATATGTCACTCTCTCATATATTCTTCATGTTTCAACTTATACAAGTGTAGGATTTTAATGTACTAAAGTTTCATAAATTTACTTATTTGCATATCCTGATTAATGGTAAGATTGAGAAATTTACATGTAAATAATAACAAAATAGCATAAAATTCCAAAAGAAGAGCATAAGGGAAGCATATTACTTCAGGGAAGAAAAAATTGTGTCATTATCATCATCATAAAAAAAAAAATAAAAAAAATAAATAAATAAAAAAAGGTTTTGCTCTTTCCAGTCAAAAATGACCAGGAGGACCAAAGGTAGGGCTCATTAATAAATCCCATTGGAGAGTTAAAGGAACATGTTAAAGATTTAATCAGTCATACTGGTCAAGCTAAATGCAACAAAAAAAATAAATAAAAATAAAAATAAAAATCAGATGTCCTTCCAGTTAAATGGACAGGGTCCGGGTGGAAAACGACAGGGTGGACATTCAGTGGATAAATTAACCACTACATGGTCTGTGAATGATATCTAGCAAACATATTTGTAAACATATATTGATGATATTATTTCTGCTAACATATATATATATTGAAATTTTAAAATTACATTAATTTCCCATAAATCTTCCCATAATGGGGTAGACATGTTATTCTTGATGAAAAGAGTTACACACATCACAATTATTTCCTGTTTCCATGCCACATTTGTTCCTTGTCATATGATTTCCTGTTCCCTCATGTGATCTTGTCATGTGTTTCCATTGTTCATGTGTCTTGTTTTCATTGGTTCATTGTTTGATTACTTTGTTATCAGATCTAGTTTGTCATTGGTTTTAGTTTATTAGTCTTGTTATCTTGTTTATAGTTCTGTCTGTTCATTGGTTGTCTTGTTACCCATGTTAGTGTATTTAAGCCCTCATGTTTGCCATCCTCTCTTGTGAGGTATTGTGAATGTAACTTTGTTGTTTTTGTTCAAGCCAAGCCAAGCCAAGCCAAGCCAAGCCAAGCCAAGCCAAGCCAAGCCAAGCCAAGCCAAGCCTAGTTTTAGTCAAGTCATGTTTATGTCAAGTGGATAATCAAGTCAAGTCTTGTCTAGTCAAGTTCATGTTTTTGTTAGTTCACGTTTATAGTTAGGGTTTTTGGATTTTCACGACTGTTAATAAAACTGAACCTGGGTTCTATACTTCGTCATCGTCTCTTCTTCTGCCTGTCATTGTCTGCCAGCAATGTTACAACTAAACTCTTAATTAGCACTTATTTTTGTCAAAGATATTTGACGTGCAGCTCTGGGGACATGGGGAAATGACACACAGGAATTAATTCAATCATTTAAAATTGAAGTTTTAGGCCCACAGCAGTGTGTAACATTATAATTTGTCTTAATTCTTTTTACCAAGCCCATTAAAATTGTAATCGGGTAAAATTAAACAAAATAAATGCCACAATTTGAAAAGGGGACTTAAATATCATCGAATTGTAGGAATGACCACAGTATCGTTTCTATCGCAATTCGGCAAAATGTCACTGCATGGTACAGAATTTGCATTCCAGAGGCTGCGCTACAAATAATCATTATTGTATAATCATTACATTTTGTTTTTCTGTAATTAGTGAATTAGTTATCTTATTCATCATTAGATATTGCTTTAAATCACAAAGGAACTTCTATAATTTTTTTTCCAGACATTTTTAAAACACTTTCCATAAAAATGTGAATATCGTGAAATATCTTATCGACCAAAATTTTCATGAGTATCAAGATAAACATTTTTACTTATATCGCCCACCCATATTCAGAAAATGCTATAAGTTAATTCTGCAAGGTCCTTGGAAGTCACTGACAATATGAATTGTGTAATTCTCCCACACTTCCGCCCCTTTTTGGGAATCTGCGTATATGCGCGTTATCTCTGCAGCGCGCCTGCTCATTGGGCGCTCAGCCTTAGATCTGCTCTTCAGTGAGATCTTCAAAGCCTGCAGCACTGTTTCATGGCCTACTGCACGGGCTGACCAATATCTGCCCTCACCATGCCAGCGTGTGTGTTGTTCTGGCCGACCGATATCTCGCCCACTGTGTGTGTTTGACCTCCAGATGAGAGAGCTCTGCTGGCAGTCTAAGGATGAGTGTGTGTGTGTGTGTGTGTGTGTGTGTTGGAGAGAGAGAGACAGCGAGATAAGAATGTGTCACAAAGAATGTGTTTCAATGTGTGAAAGTTTAATACTTTTTTGCGTACGTGTGCTTGTATAGTAAATCTTTATCAAATAAGCCTCAGTCTGTCCTCACAAAATTGCCCTCTTCAGCCAAATAGGAGCACCAATCACTGAGATTTCATAGTGTTGTCTTTGCAACCTATGGACCTGTCTGCATAAATGCATTTAGAAGAGAAAGACAGGTTGTCTATATAGCTATTAAATTATCAGGCTCAGAGGTGGCTCTTTCATAGCTTAGGTTACTTAATGGAGTTCTCAGCTATATTTCATTTAACTGTCAACTCAGATGCTTTTACTGAAGGTTCTCTCTTCTAATAGACACAAATGAGACAACTGTTAACATACAGTAGGAGTATATAGATATAAATTGCATCACATAGCACAGATAATTTGGTCTTGGAGTAATTTGATATGAAATGTTTGAGTTTGCATGAAATCTTTGACTTTTGATTGCAGACTTTCCTTAAGGATTGAACATTCATAAATTAGACCTCTATAATCTCTGAAATGTTTTTTCTAGACAGAAATGAGAATAAAGGGATAGTTCACCCCAAAATTTTCTCATCATTTACTCACCCACATGCCATCCCAGATATGTCTGATTTCTTTCTTCCACTGAACACAAACAAAGATTTTTAGAAGAATATCTCAGCTCTGTAGGTCCATACAATGCAAGTGAATGGTGATCAGACTTTGTAACTCCAAAAATCACATAAAGGAAATGTAGAAATGAAGACGGTGGTTAAATCTATATCTTCTGAAGCAATATTATCAGTCTGGGTAAGAAAAAGATAAAAATTTAAGTCCTTTGTTTTACTCTAAATATCCACTTTCACTTTTACGTCTGAAGGTCACATGTGGTGCCTGTTTAGTTTCACTTTCACATATGAAAGTGAAGTTAAGGTGGAGATTTAGAGTAAAAAATACTTTAAAATTGTTCTGTTTCTCATCCACACATATAGAGTCATATGGATTACTTTTATGTTTCCTTTATGTGATTTTTGGAGCTACAAAGGTCTGATCACCATTCACTTGCACTGTATGGACCTAGAGAGCTGAGATATTCTTCTAAAAATCTTTGTTTGTGTTCTGCTGAAAAAATAAATTCCTACACATCTGGGATGGCATGAGGGTGAGTAAATGATAAGAGCATTTACATTTTTTTGGTGAACTATCCCTTTAAATGGAAAGGGCTGTTTAGGTCTCCTGCTTCTTTTCCTCTGGGTTGGTATTTTGGCAGAGGACAATTTGAGATCTCCTCTGAAACTCTTGATACATGTTAGATTAGTTGGGTCTTATTTCTGAGGGAAAAAATCTGAGGAGTTGTAAACGTAAGCAAAACTCTCTATTTGTTCTCATTTTTTATCACTATCCTAAGGTATTGCTCAGGGTAAGAAATGACAAAATCTATAAAGACAGTTTTGAAAATGGAAGGCGAATGAGAGAAGAAGCTTAAGAAACATGTAGCAAGCGTCTTCTTGTCACTATTAGGTTAACGTGGTCACTTCTGGCAATGTCTGCAATGTCGTGTCACCAAATGGCCATAGTGATTCCTGTGTGCTGTGTGGCAGACATGGGGCCTGACAGGCTTAGCAACATTTCTCTTGTCCATCAACATTCTTTCTTTTCAAAACATGGACAAAAAAACTATGGTCCTGGCATATACACATACCTGTAGTTAGGTATTACAGTTGCAACTGATGGGGAAATGTGCAGTTTGCCTTGTGTGCCTTGGGTGAGTTAAAGGGATATGAAAATTCTCTCATCATTTAAAGTTACTCATGCATTAAACTTCAGCATGTAACTCATCCCACACTGTTTGTTACAGACATGAATGATACCTCAAATCATGTGGCTTGTTAAGGAAACGTGTGCTATTACTTTTCCAACCATTCAGACTTACAATTTTCACCTGTTGGGCAAAAAACAGGCAAAAACAACCCTTAGATTTATGCTTAAAGAGGGGCTGTCAAGCAACAGTCAAAAACATCCTAGCAAAGCCCTAGTAACCACCCAGCAACTGCATACTGTAGCAATGCCTTGGCAACATCTTGGTCCAACACTGACTTCTGTTCTAATACAATGACATATGGGTATTTTTTCCATAAATCTCACCAAATGCACTCCAAATGGGTCAAGAATGGCTTGAGGGTTTGGATTTTGAAACTCTGTTCAGATCGCCAGGCATCTGTCTCTGCTTGGCCATTTGAACTGGGATCTTATAAATGAGCCCTGTCAGAACATATTTTAATCTTAAAAGGGGTCATTTCATACACTTTAAAGGTTGTGAACACAAGTGAATTCAGAATAGTTGTTGTTGACAAGTAAAAGCTGATTTATACTTCTGCGTCGAACTTACAGCGTAGGCTCTACGTAGTTGTCAACACGTTGGTTTGCATTTATAGTTCTGCGTTGGTGTGTTTGTGTCGTTCTGTGAGTACACAGCCAAAATGCTAACTATATGTTTCATAAATAAACAAAAGCAATGGAAGCAATGTCATTTCTGGATTCAAAACTATTTATTAATTCAATGTAGCATCAAAAATATTTGAACATGTTAAAATGTACATATTTATTATGTTGCCTGCATTGCAGACAGAAAATAAATGAGGAAATTACTGTATGCTTGCTCTCCAGTCGCTTAGATAATAATACTTTAATGTTTTGGCATACTTTTAACTTTCTGTGATGAAAAAGCCTCGCCCGAATAACAAAAACTGGGTGTCGTTTTAAAGACTTTACAATGCATATAGACAATATAACCAACTCTTACCAGGTGCTTTTTAATTTGCTGTCAAATTATAAGTGTTCTGTTTCCATAACTTATGAAATATGATTATTTACTGATCATACAGTCAAACATACGGTCAAATCATTGTGCCGATCGGAAAGTTTGTGAGTAGAATACAAAACATAGGCCATATCAAATTAATATCAAGTAAAGTCCTGGAGAAAAAAGCTTTTAGAGTTTATAAGCTGTAAACAGATATCTTTTGTCGCATTTCCCTTGTAACATCATGAAATACAAACAGAATTTTAAAAAAACAGCAGATGCTCCCGATTGAGACAATTTCTTTAATGGTCCCGAGTCCAAATACAATGTGATATGATGCATAGATATTAAAATAAACTTGAATAAAATGTGACACTACCTCAGACACCCTTGATATCATCCTGGGAGGCGGTCTCTGGTTAATGTGGACCAATCACAGCTGTTGTGGTCTGCATCGACGCAACAAGCAGTCACATTTTTGAAGAGGTGCACGTTAGGCTTCGGCATAGGCCACACCATAACCATCGTAGCTACGTGTGGTTTGACAAAGAAGTATAAACCGGCCTTAAATGTCATATGTGAACATTTTAACATTTATTTAAGAACATATTCTGAAACTACCAGAACTTTTAGTACCAAATTAGCAATTTAGCATGATTACTCAAGGATAAGGTGTTGGAGTGATACCTGCTGGAAATGGGGCCTGTCTAGATTTGATCAAAAATGGCTTTTTTCAAATAGCGATGGTGCTATTTTTTACATCAGTAATGTCCTGACTACACATTGTGATCAGTTAAATGCCACTTTGGTGAATAAAAGTACCAATTTCTTTCCATAAAAGCAAAATCTGTACATTATTCCAAACTTTTGGCCGCCAGTATATATATATATATATATATATATATATATATATATATATATATATATATATGACTGTTTAAACTGCAGTCGCTTTTGCTGGCACAACCACATTAGTAGTCAGTGCAAACTTGCGTAGGTTCACCATGTGTAAGATTTAAGCAGTGGATGTTTTGCTATTCATAATGCTTTTCATGAGGGCAGTATCCAAATCTGAACACATTTGTTGCAGACAACAGCATAAAAAATGGGAACGGGTGGCATGAGCAATGACTTATAACATGTATGTGAAAAACACCTGTTGTAACAACCTGTTGCACAACAAATGACAGAAAAAACACATGAAATACAGTCTGACCGTTCAGACTGAGACACATTAACAAAAATAATTTTAATTTGGATTTCAAACCACATACAATGGTGGTTTGAATCAGGCTTCTGAAAATCAGATTTCAGGTGTTTTTTCCCTGTTCAGACTACAAAAAAACTAACTGAATTTGTCAAGGTCATAGATTGCAGGCAAACAGAAAACTTGTAAACTATTTAAAATGCCATTTTCTTTTCGATAGGCTGCGCTCCATTTCAGCAACCTCTAAAATGATTAGAGCAAACAACTGGCAAAAACACCATGAAGTTTGATTGAAATGATTATGTCTAATTGTGCACATACTGATTACAGTGACACCTGGTTCTCTGAAAATGAGCAAGTGTGAGTCTGTATGTGTGTGTACGACCATCATTCCACAACATAACAACAAAACCATGTGACAAGTAATCTCTCTCTCTCTGTCTCTCCTGTCATCTGTCTTTCTTCTTGCTTTCTCTCTCCACCTTTCTGTCTTTCTATCAAGTTCAAGTGACTTGTTCCAGGTCTTACGAAAGCAAACAAGATTTGTAATTTCCAGTAATTTGACTCAGTAATTTGAGTCATTTTCCCTCCTAACAAGTTGTGCAGGCTATCAGGCAATGTTCAGGGCACTTTTCTCTGGGGGTCCAGTGACTACCACGTCATCTGATCCCACAGTCTCTGTCTGTTTTCACTCAGCCAAGCAGTAATGAAACACAACAGTAGAAGCCATAGTTTTGATAGCCCTTCTCTGACTCCTCTCAGTGTCCTCAACCTGCCTGTTAGGAGCACTGTCCACCAATCACTCTGGAACTGTTGCTGTGGCAGATGTCAAGCAGATTCTACATGTGACAAAGGAAAATGGCATATTTAGGCTAAAGTAAATAGAATTTTATGCGTTCTGTGTAGAAATGTATGGAGCATGTCACTAGCATGCTAGAAGTTCACAGGCATGAAAGTGACAGCTCTGTCCTGGCTTCATCATACACTGTAAAAATCATAACATCCCATTTTTACCACAAGAATCAAAGTATTCTAACCCTTAAAAATGACTTTCGTCGGTGTAACCTAATGTAGTCAGACTGACTCGGCCATCTTAAATACGATAGACTTCAATAAAAGCAGTTCATTTAGATGTTACCATATGAAGAACATTTTTTAGGTTAACAGTCACATTTTTTTTTTTTTTATAGTTTAGCCAGGCAGGTGAATTTGAGTCTATACAAAATGACAAGTGCACTACTTTTCATCATATTCCATAACTGCACTGAAAAATGACAGAGTTTATTTTCTTAATTGGTGACAGAGAAACATAGGAATGTTGAGTTCAAACTGTACCACTACAACCTCTATTATGCTATGTCTGTAAATAATGCATGTCTATAGATTTCCAAGTTTTACAAGCTTTCACAACAGAAAGGATGAAATCCAGCACTGTATTCACTGTCACAAGATAATCCTGCTGTTAGGCAGTAATAACACTCAATAATAATGCAGAAAAATGTGGATGTATAGCAGTTTCTAAAGAGCAAGACCTGTATATTAATTGCTGGCCTGACGCAGAGCTTGGCACCACAAATTTTCATGCCAGTACTGATTTATTTATGAAGCATGGAGGGGTGATATCTCAAGCAAAGTGAGTATGATAGAGCTGACTAGGACAGCATGACGTGGAGAAGAGAGAATCGAGACCAAAAAACACTCTAATATTCCTTCTGTGAGATGTTTTTGGCCAAAGACTGAAACAACAGATGACAAGAGCTAGATGTCATTAAAAACAAACTTTGGCTTAATGGGTGAATCTCACGAAAACTGTCAAGAAATGTTCAGGACATATTACACCCCAAAATCAAAAGAATATAATTAGAATTGAATCTATTTTTTAAAATCTATTTTTTAAACTCTACTTTAGGGACATTTCTTTGCATTGTGACATTATTTTCTTGACAATTTTTCCCAATTTTCCAATCAAAATTACTGTAATGTGGAAAAAACATAATTCTCATCACAGTAATTTGATAAACAGATGCTTAATTGTAAAGTAATTTTGCAAAGTACAAAACTGATTGTAAGTATACATCAGGTACACAGTTTTCACCCAATTCTTATAACTGTAATGGAACAATAATCTATGGGCTCTATTTTCGTGAGCCCGCTAGGCGCAGAGCAACATGCAACAACCTTTCACTACATCTTATCCAATTTTCCTGAGAATGCTAATTATAAACAAAATTTTGTGTAACCGTCAAAACCGCAGGGATAGACAGGCTGAAAGTGTATACATACTGTACATCCAGAGGCAGGAGGAAACACAAACTTCCTCTATACTGTACTATTTCACCGCAAAACACCGAAGCACTGGAACAATGGAGAGAGTTCACAGCAAGGACAAAGGTTTTGCACCAAAAACGAAAGACACAAATGTCCATATTTTTATTCTTCTAGTGCATTACAACCTCCAGCCCATTTACACTACGAAATACTAATGAATGTGTCTCCATTTATATCAGTGTTGCTAAGAAGGGTATGGAACATATAATAGGATGCAGACGGTGCAGTAACCAGAGAAAAACCTCAGAATTAAATTGCACTTGACACAGCCCATTAGCGCCTTGTGTGTGCAGTTTCGCAAACCCACTTGTGCCTAGACTTAGCGCATACTTGCATGAAAATTTTTAAACTTAATGGCCATGGCCTCTAACTTTGCGCGAATGAAGTATCGCATAACACAGCGCTGCGCGCTCTTAAAATAGTGCCCTCATTACCATTATCACTGTAAAAAGATAGATTTGTACATTTGTAAAAAGAATAAACAACTATAAGTACAGTATACATCAGGTACACCATTTTTACCCTATTCTCATTAATGTAATGCAACAAAAATCTCATTACTTTAATTAAAAAAATATATACTTTATAATTGTACATTTGTAAAATACATTTGTAAAATACATTTGTAAGTATACATCATAGTAGTATTTGTTGTGCTAAATTTAATTGTAGATTTTAATATAAACAAAATCATTGTTTCCAGAAAGGATAAATCATGAAACCTTTGCAAAAATATGAATGAAACAGACTTTTTTCCTTTTGTTTTGGAAATACGACCCCCACATTTCTACAGTATACAAGATTGAGAAATAACTATTCTATTGATAAGTTCTTGGTTTCTATGCTGCAATTGCACAACACCGCACATTTTCACGGTACAAACTATTTTTATGCTTTTTGCTCTGCTGTTCTGCTCTACATCCTTCAAGTCCACAGGGATTGTCCGAACAGCAGGAGTAAATCATTTTCACTCTTGCTGTGACTGCGTGTTGAGGCAATTTCTCAGTTCAACAGAACAACAGGACTCCAGGCCCGCTTTCAGTGTCCACAGGTCAACAGTTCAATGGGTTTATTACCACAGTCAGAGGAATTTTCATCTATCAAAACCAAGGAACTGCTGCAAGTAAGGGAAAATACTGACAGGGATGTTATATCATTATTACCACTAACATCAATGTTATAATATAAAAATATAAAAGGTAAAATATTATTTTTTTAACATTTTTTTTTCTTTCTTTTTTTTTTTTTGTATTGAATTCATTATGTATTACCTAATTTTGTGTTCCCGGTCAGAAATGACCAGCACATTAAATTTGTATGTATCTCCAACTCTGCATATAATCTTAATAGATGTTGCATTAGATCTTTTTGTAAACTTAATTTCTAGTAATTTTGACAGGTTTTGTTTTTCTTTTTGGAACTTATTGATATTAAAGAAATAGTTCACCCAAAATGAAAATTCTTTAATCATTTACTCACCCTCATGCCATCCCAGATGTGTATGACTTACTTTCATCAGTCGAACACAAATGAAGATTTTTAGAAGAATTTCTCAACTCTTTTGATCCATACAATGCAAGTGAATGGATAACAAATTTTTTAAGCTCCAATTATCACATAAGTCAGCATTAAAGTAATCCATAAGACTCCAGTGGTTAAATCAATGTCTTCAGAAGCGATATAAGTGTGGATGAGAAACAGATCAATATTTAAATCCTTTTTTACTATATATTCTCCTCCCTGCTCAGTCAATCACCACTTTAACTTTCACATTCTTCTTCTTGTGTTTTTGATGATTCACATTCTTTGTGCATATCACCCCCTACTGAGCAGAGAGAAGAATTTCTAACAAAAAGTACACAAATATTGATTTGTTTCTCACACACACCTATCATTTTAATTCTGAAGATATTGTTAAAACACTGGAGTCGTATGGATTACTTTTATGATGCCTTTGTGCTTTTTGGAGCGCCAAAACTTTTGCTACCATTTACTTGCATTGTATGGACCTACAGAGGTGGGATATTCTTCTAAAATCTTTATTTGTGTTCTTCAGAAGAAAGTCATACACATCTGCGATGGCATGCAGGTGAGTAAACGATGAGAGAATTCTCCTTTTTGGCTGAACTATCCCTTTAACTCTGTTTTTAGAGATAATTGCATTATTTCTGGATTAGTTTGACTATAAGAAATACCATAAAAAACATTCTCTGTTATTTATCACACAAAATTGTTATAATGTTTCACCAGAAAGTTTGTTACAAAAACCTTTTATTGTCCAAAAAAAGGCAGAAAAAAAACCTTTATCACTCCAAACAAATTGAGTAATGCAAATTAATTTTGACTTTTATTTGCAGATACAATGCTTGTTCTTGCTCCAACTCAATATTTTCCTTAACAAAACATATCAGTTGATTTAAAAACTCATTCGTGGATGCACAGGGATTAATTACATTGTGATGGGGTTTAGCCCAAGCTCACATCAATCTGTTCGTCTGCGCAGAGGGGGAATAATATCTCCTGGCAGCCTCAGTGAAATGGTAAGCAAAGTGAACAGACCTCATGAATATCAATTAAGCATTAAGCGGAATGGTGGTAAATTAGTAGGCTGGTCTAGGCTGTTGCATATTCATAACGGTGCAAGGATTCTACCAGATTTTGAGACATTTGCTTGAAAAACAAATCAATGTTAGAAATGGATGCATACGTGCACTGATGTGATTGATAAATAGTCATGATAATGGGTGACACAGTAACTCCATTATACAGCAATATGCATATGTTTGTTTAATTAACAGAAGGCCATTAGTAGAAGGACCTTGGACAACATTATCATTCCAAATAGTAGAAAATGGAACGTTATGATATGAATTGGATAATGAATCACATGCCATGCTGAGTAATGTGCAATATTATAACTAATGACTTCCCTTCCATTTCTGTTAAAACGTCATGGAGGAAAACAGCAAGAGTGGGAGTGTGAGATATTGAAAAAGGTCAAGAGGGCTCTACATCATCCTTGCGAACATTCTATATTGTAAAACAGATGGTATTTAAGTGACACAGTCTACGCTGCCATGTAGATTACACAGTTTATGTTGACATGCAGCATGTATTTATATAGGCTATGCATAATTAAAAGACTGTAATAAAGAGATTAACATCTTTAACTAGACTAGATTTCGAAATGTTCCACTGCAAAACTCACCATCATGATGCTAGGGTTTGTGGATGGTTGCCAGTACATTGCGAGTGGTTTCTATGCGGTTGTTAGGGCATTGTTATGTGGTTGCTAGGGTATTCTAGATGGTTGCTAGGCGGATGCTTACCCGTCCTCAACCCTTTCTAAAATAAACCACATTCTGGTCCATAGATTTGGCTTACGTCCCTCCTTTAGTGTAAGAATATGGTGAAAAAGATTTGACTGATCACTTAGAAAAGTAATAAAGTGCAACAGTGCCCCTCCTCACACTTTTTTAATCGTCTTGGTTCCAATAATATTTTTTCTCATTAATTTTTGCCATTGGGATTTCATAAAATCCTTCATAAAAGAGTTGTAAACAATGAACCATACCAACCAGCTTTGAGGTAGGCTACATCACAACTTTGATTTGAAGCATAAAAAGTATTTGAAAATCAGACAAAATGACAAAGGATCAGAATGTCTACTTACCGGCTTCAAAGTGGGAATGAACTGCAATTCTGCACTGCAAATGATGTAAACAAATTAAAAACGATGGCTAAAAATGTAAACTATCATTTTTGAGTTGTTGAGTATTACAACAGAAACAATATATTTGATATGCATCGAAAAATATTTAAATTTATAAGTAGCTTTATAAGTGTAGGGGGACCGACTCGAATGAGTTATTGACACTGCATCACGGAAGTAAGCGGTCGCTACTGGGCTTGTTTGGTGAAATTCGTTGGCATTAGGATTTACGGGTAGTGTAGATCTTCACCAGGAATTTCGCTATTGAACATGATTTTTAAACAATGAAGGTGAAATAACATGGACTGATGGCTTCAACAGGGAAATACAGTATATCATCGATGGAGCTTGCTGTAGGTCTGTCTTTAAAGGTTTTAAAGTTATCGTTAAAAATCGAATAGTCTATGGAGAAAGTAAATGGGATTTTTACTTCGGCAACCAGACTGTTGAAATCTTTAGCACACTAACCCACATTACATTTTGAGGTATTTTTCATGTCCTAGGTGTAATTCTAAGGACTTTTGAAAAATGACACTGAAGGTAAAATACATTTAAAAGGGATATTTATCATTGGTTTCAATAATTGCTTAAAACAGTGCCACTTTGATCACTCCACACTCTATACAAAATAAGTGATCTTCAGCTGTTCTTCACAGTATTGTAGGTTTAGCGAAAAAAACTCACATAAAGAGCATTTTGTTGCTGTATAGAGTTCTTGAGTTGGCTAAATGTTACTTTGTACATTACAAAATGTCTTAGTCACATCAGATTCAGGTTCTTTAGATCAGTGAATTGATTTCTGGGCATCAGTACATATAGTATATGGCTTCTAAAGAACTAGACAAGAAAAAGTACTTTGTCCAAACTTAGAGTGTAAAATATTCTGCTAAGTTGTAAACTTTGATTTGGCCCGCCTTGCCATAGATGACAAGAGGGGGGAAAATACAAAAAAAAGAAGAATATACATATACAGTATATACATATATATGTCATTGATGCAGCTCTTTTTAATTAATCTTTTTGTTCTAAAAAATTTTGTTTTATTTTTGCATTATAAAAACTATAGCTTATTTGAAAAGTTGAGATTATAAGTGATTTTTTTAATGTATATGCGTACTTCAATGACCTTTAAATACATGCTGTCTGAGAGTTCGCTCCATTGGCCATCCCAGGTGCCACCCCAAAATCTTCACTATAACTGGCCAGCTCCAACGTCAGAGGTGTGCATTCAGTACAGCCATACTGAACCTAGTTGGTTTAAAACGGAGTGGGAACTGAAGCAGTGTCAAGAAATGACAGGTAATTAGGTGGACTCACAGAACAGTGCGTACAGTCATCCGAAATTAAATATGGCTTGAACGTGCATTATACGTCGTGCAGCATTTCATATCCGCATGAACGCGACCACTGAAGCGAACCCATGAATCGGGCTTGATAAAGTCAGGTGAGGGGGCATTTCAGTATAAACAATAGTTCCATTCACTCCAAACACTGCACAACATTACGACAAGCACTATACGTGAACAGACCAGTACTCTCAAAAATCCTTTTTCTGCCCTGCCAGCTAGACAAAACCGGTAATGCAGTCAACTAATTCTTCATATTTCATCTTATTCTGACTAAAAACCCGTTTTGGTGTGTGTATAACATCTGTGTTCATCATACTGTAATTCGTTTGTCAAATGTGAGGATATCTTGTTTACTTGCAACTATCTGCCTAAAAACATTAATGCAAGTTTTTTAATAACCATAAGATACAATGGCATATTTCATCAGGTTCTTAATCATAATCATATTTTGGAGTAAAACGAAATAGGTCTCTCAATTTTTTAATTTGAAGAAATGTGCTTCGTAGCTTTTATTTCCTTCCATAAAGTAATGCATTCAGCCTTAATCCATCGCCTCTTAAGAAAAGAAGCAAAAGTACAATTCAAGTTTTTGATATCACAACAAATAAAATAAAAGTAAATAGGTTAAATGCATTAACTACGCAAAAACATTTTGCAGCATTATTTAATTAAATAATCCTTTTACTTGGCAATTGGCAGTCCCAATAAATGGTAATACTGAGTAAAATCCAGGACAATGTGTAGCCTAGGTCTATGATAAGAAATATCATTCATATCTTCTTTGTCACAAAACAAAACAATATCCTACTTGATTGTATTACATCATGCCATTGTATCTTCATCTCTCAAAAACTGCACATAACTACCGTGTGTTCAATGTGAGGAGATGAGCTGTTCATAAAGAGACAGTAACCATGTTTTAAGAGAAGCTTACATTAAGTTGTTTAACAGACATTTTATCCAAAGTGACTCACAAATGAGAAAGAGACACAACATCCATAAAAATTATATTGAAATCAATTATGTGCATTGTGCAAGTATAGGACACTTGATGATTTTAATTTTAGAGTTCTGTGTGTATTGCAGTATTAATATTTAATTTTAAAATAATACAGTTCGATTTATGCAATGTTAACTTTTGATCCACTGCCCTCAATCAAGTTTGATTTTTGGCCCTTCATAGGAAAAAGTTTGGGCACCTCTGATCTAAACAGTTAATAAAGTTACCAAAGCAGAGTCACTTTAGAGGTGCAGTATATAAATATACATATAATAAAGTCTCCTTCACACCTATCACACAAGTGTCAGTTTGACTATTCAGTTGCCACCGCTCTACATAGTAAAAACTGCAGTAAGATGCTGTAAAGCTGTCTCCAGCTTCCATTAAAATGATCAATGATTCAAGTAAAAAGAAAAAAGAAATCACTTCCCGGATGTGCATGTGTGTGTGCGCCTTCCTGTAATGAAAGATCTCCACAGACAAAACTATAGTGAACGTGTCCAAAAAACTGAAAACACTTGTGGTCTTCTCCGGTTTCTTCCACAGTCTTGCAGTCAATTTTGAAGTCAGCGTCTCTGGTCCTTAAATTGAACTTTGTCAATATCTCCACAGACACTGCATTCCCACCAGATTTATTAGATTACAAATTGTTCCTGGACCAGCCTAATGTTTTAGCTACTCAGCCTCACCCAAAGGAAATTATTTCATACCTCAATTATTTTCCACTTAAGTATCAACAATGCCTCAATGTTCCACCTAAAATCGTTAGGAAAGATAAAATAAAAAACAAATGAGTCAATGGTTGATTTACGGTAAAAGTATAAGGCTAAATTAATGTGGATAGCATAACTCAAATAATTTGGTCTTTGAGGAATTTGATGAGAACTGTTTGAGTTCATATGGAATCTAAGCACATTTTGTGACATTGTTCGAGATCTCTTCTGAAGCTTTAGAGGAGACATTGATTACTGCAGATGTGTTTTATAGCATATATATATATATATATATATATATATATATATATATATATATATATATATATATATATATATATATATATCACACGAGCAAGAGTGCGATATGGCCCTACATCAGCACTGCTGTGATTCGGCCGCAGGTAATCACAGCAGTGCTGATTTAGGGCCATATAGCAAGATTGTGAGTGTGATATTGCTTATAGATATTATATATATATATATATATATATATATATATATATATATGTGTGTGTGTGTGTGTGTGTGTGTGTGTGTGTGTGTGTGTGTGTGTGTGTGTGCTATAATGCTTATATATATGCTTATATACACAACACTTCAATGAACAAGTAAATAAAAAACAAATGAGGAAAAACTGAGTACGGTGATAAAAACGCATTTGTGCATGGAACTTACGCGACGGATCAGAATCTGCCATTGCTGGTTCAAACCAAATGATGCGTCCAAACCTCCGTTAGTAATTCAAAAAGTTCACTTCAGAAATAGTATCACGGCTTGTGCTGTTTCTAACAAGTTATTGGATAAACAAGGATGGATGGATGGATGTGTGTGTGTGTGTGTGTGTGTGTGTGTGAGAGAGAGAGAGACAGAGAGAGAGAGAGAGAGAGAAAGAGATATGGAGCGTGTGCGATCACCTGTTGCCACACCCAAGCAGAGATGCTGTCAGCTTTCTGAAGATTAGCTGTCTCAGTGGAAAAGTAGCGGTCCAAGCGGGGGTAATTCTACCTATTTCGGGGTAGCCGGTGCGCAAGAGTTGATCACTATAGAAACCGCAATGTCCTCCATTTTAAACAGTGTGTCCACTCCAATGTGGAAAGTCTGATAAGAGATAAGCGCCTTCAGTTTGTGTAATTAATCAGTCTGTTGTGTCTTTCAGCTGTGATGAGCCATAATGCTGAAGTTGTTCGTTTAAAGCCGTTTAAAGCTATTTCCTAGCTTTAGCAGTAGTAATACAAGCGATCATATAGTGCTGTATGTAAACACTGGCTGCAGCGGATTCACTTCATGTCACCTAACTGGCTCATATTGCACAGAAAAATGATCTTTTGCCACCACCTGCTAGCTAACATATGTAATGTAAAAAAAAAAATACACGTAAAAAAAAAAAAGACAAACCGTAGCTCTTAACAGATCTGCATTGCTCTTACACTTTAGTTTAGAACGGCACGAACACAAGCGGAGTGATACACACAGTGAAGTGTCGGAGTGCTGATGGTGTCAGACCATCAGTGCTCATGGAATGTCTCTCGTCCAATCAGATTTGAGGACCGGAACTAACTGTTGTATATATATATATATATATATATATATATACAGCTGAAGTCAGAAGTTTACATACACTTAGGTTGCAGTCATTAAAACTCATTTTTTAACCACTCCACATATTTAATATTAGCAAACTATAGTTTTGGCAAGTCATTTAGGACATATGCTTTGTGCATGACATAAGTAATTTTTCCAACAATTGTTTACAGACAGATTGTTTCACTTTTAATTGACTATTTCACAATTCCAGTGGGTCAGACGTTTACATACACTAAGTTAACTGTGCCTTTGGTGCTTGGAAAATTCCAGAAAATTATGTGAAGCCTTTAGACAATTAGCCAATTAGCTTCTTATTGGAGGTGTACTGAACTGCAGGTGTACCTGTAGTTCAAACTCAGTGCCTCTTTGCTTGACATTATAGGAAAATCAAAAGAAATCAGCCAAGACCTCAGAAAAAAATTGTGGACCTCCACAAGTCTGGTTCATCCTTGGGAGAAATTTCCAAATGCCGGAAGGTACCACATTCATCTGTACAAACAATAGTACACAAGTATAACACCAAGGGGCCATGCAGCCATCATACCGCTCAGGAAGGAGACACATTCTGTCTCCTAGAGATGAACGTAGTTTGGTGCGATAAGTGCAAATCAATCCTAGAACAACAGCAAAGGACCTTGTGAAGATGCTGGAGGAAACAGGTAGACAAGTATCTATATCCACAGTAAAACAAGTCCTATATCGACATAACCTGAAAGGCTGCTCAGCAAGGAAGAAGTCAATGCTCTGATACCATCATAAAGAAAGCCAGAATACAGTTTGCAAGTGCACATGAGGACAAAGATCTTACTTTTTGGAGAAATTTCCTCTGGTCTGATGAAACAAAAATGGAACTTTTTGGCCATAATGACCATTGTTATGTTTGGAAGAGAAAGGGTGAGGCTTGCAAGCCGAAGAACACCATCCCAACCATGAAACATGGGGGTGGCAGCATCATGTTGTGGGTGTGCTTTGCTGCAGAAGGGACTGGTGCACTTCACAAAATAGATGGCATCATGAGGAAGGAAAATTATGTGGATATATTATTACAACATCTCAAGACATCAGCCAGGAAGTTAAACCTCAGTCACAAAGTTGTGGCAAAATGGCTGAAGGACAACAAAGTCAAAGTACTGGAGTGGCCATCACAAAGCCCTGAACTCAATCTGATTGAAAATTTGTGGGCAGAGCTGAAAAAGCGTATGCGAGCAAGGAGGCCTACAAACCTGACTCAGTTACACCAGTTCTGTCTGAAGGAATGGGCCAAAATTCCAGCAACTTATTGTGAGAAGCTTGTGGAAGGCTACCCAAAATGTTTGACCCAAGTTAAACAGTTTAAATGCAATGCTACCAAATACTAACAAAGTGTATGTAAACTTCTGACCCTCTGGGAATGTGATGAAAGAAATAAAAGCTGAAATAAATAATTATCTCTACTATTATCCTGATATTTCACATTCTTAAAATAAAGTAGTGATCCTAACTGACCTGAGACAGGCAGTTTTTCTACAATTAAATGTCAGGACTTGTGAAAAACTCAGTTTAAATGTATATGGCTAAGATGTATGTAAACTTCTGATTTCAACTGTATATATATACAGGTGCATCTCAATAAATTAGAATGTCGTGGAAAAGTTCATTTATTTCAGTAATTCAACACAAATTGTGAAACTCGTGTATTAAATAAATTCAGTGCACACAGACTATAGTAGTTTAAGTCTTTGGTTCTTTTAATTGTGATGATTTTGGCTCACATTTAACAAAAACCCACCAATTCACTATCTCAAAAAATTAGAATATGATGACATGCCAATCAGCTAATCAACTCAAAACACCTGCAAAGGTTTCCTGAGCCTTCAAAATGGTCTCTCAGTTTGGTTCACTAGGCTACACAATGATGGGGAAGACTGCTGATCTGACAGTTGTCCAGAAGACAATCACTGACACCCTTCACAAGGAGGGTAAGCCACAAACATTCATTGCCAAAGAAGCTGGCTGTTCACAGAGTGCTGTATCCAAGCATGTTAACAGAAAGTTGAGTGGAAGGAAAAAGTGTGGAAGAAAAAGATGCACAACCAACCGAGAGAACCACAGCCTTATGAGAATTGTCAAGCAAAATCGATTCAAGAATTTGGGTGAACTTCACAAGGAATGGACTGAGGCTGGGGTCAAGGCATCAAGAGCCACCACACACAGACATGTCAAGGAATTTGGCTACAGTTGTTGTATTCCTCTTGTTAAGCCACTCCTGAACCACAGACAACATCAGAGGCGTCTTACCTGGGCTAAGGAGAAGAAGAACTGGACTGTTGCCCAGTGGTCCAAAGTCCTCTTTTCAGATGAGAGCAAGTTTTGTATTTCATTTGGAAACCAAGGTCCTAGAGTCTGGAGGAAGGGTGGAGAAGCTCATAGCCCAAGTTGCTTGAAGTCCAGGGTTAAGTTTCCACAGTCAGTGATGATTTGGGGTGCAATGTCATCTGCTGGTGTTGGTCCATTGTATTTTTTGAAAACCAAAGTCACTGCACCCGTTTACCAAGAAATTTTGGAGCACTTCATGCTTCCTTCTGCTGACCAGCTTTTTAAAGATGCTGATTTCATTTTCCAGCAGGATTTGGCACCTGCCCACACTGCCAAAAGCACCAAAAGTTGGTTAAATGACCATGGTGTTGGTGTGCTTGACTGGCCAGCAAACTCGCCAGACCTGAACCCCATAGAGAATCTATGGGGTATTGTCAAGAGGAAAATGAGAAACAAGAGACCAAAAAATGCAGATGAGCTGAAGGCCACTGTCAAAGAAACCTGGGCTTCCATACCACCTCAGCAGTGCCACAAACTGATCACCTCCATGCCACGCCGAACTGAGGCAGTAATTAAAGCAAAAGGAGCCCCTACCAAGTATTGAGTACATATACAGTAAATGAACATACTTTCCAGAAGGCCAACAATTCACTAAAAATGTTTTTTTTATTGGTCTTATGATGTATTCTAATTTTTTGAGATAGTGAATTGGTGGGTTTTTGTTAAATGTGAGCCAAAATCATCACAATTAAAAGAACCAAAGACTTAAACTACTTCAGTCTGTGTGCATTGAATTTATTTAATACACGAGTTTCACAATTTGAGTTGAATTACTGAAATAAATGAACTTTTCCACGACATTCTAATTTATTGAGATGCACCTGTATATATATATATATATATATATATATATATATAGTACTGTGCAAAAGTTGTAGGCATTTGGGGAAAAATGTTGCACAGTGAGGATGTCTTCAAAAATAACGCCATAAATAATTTTCATTTATCAATTAATGTCATACAAACTCCAGTAAACATAAAAAGGCTAAATCAATATTTGGTGTGTCCACCTTTGCCTTCAAAACAGCACCAATTCTCCAGGTACACCTGGACACAGTTTTTCTTGGCTGTTGGCAGAAAAGATGCTCCTGGAGAACTTGCCACAGTTCTTCTATCTATTTAGGCTGTCTCAGTTGCTTCTGTCTCTTCATGTAATCCCAGACTGACTCAATGATGTTGAGATCTGGGCTCTGCGGGGGCCATACCATCTGTTGTAAGGCCCCTTGTTCTTCTTCTATTCAATTATATTTCCAAGGGAATGTTGAAATCAATAACTGATATTTCCTACTGATACACTAAAAGCAGAATATATATATATTCAATGTATGATGTACAATGTATAATGTTTCAATGTATTTCACCCTACTCAGCCTCACATAGCTTTAGTGGAATGCATCGCGCTACCCCTCCCCCTCTGTTTCGCTTTCACACATACACACACACACACACACACAAGACTACCTTGTAACTGCAATGCCGAAAAGGCGCATCCTCCTTTGCTAGTTCTAAAGTGATGTTTTCGAACTAGCAACGGAGGCTTGAGTTGTATCAAAGCAAGATACACTTGATCAGTACAACAGTTTTTATGTTATCTGAAATATCTGTGGGAAACACCCTCATGCTCCCCCTCGCCCACACACCCTCCCACACTTATGGACACACATTATACGATTTACACGCACACACATCTGAGAGAAAAACAGAGCGTCATGTCAGCGCACTCCTGCATCTCAGGTAGGGTTAAAAAAGTTGTTAAGGTTTACAACATAAATATGGTGACACTCACTGCTGAGAAGTGCATAAACTTACATCTTGGCGATTTTGAAGTGATATTACTTCTGACGAGAGCTGCAACGAAATTAGGCAATCCCAGAAGTGATCTCTCTCAGTTTCTGAGTTTCTCTCTTCCAATCACTCAAAAACAAACTCACATACAAACTCTCACACACACGCACAAATGCACCAACTGGTTACTCCAGTAAGTGTTCCAGTAAAGCAGCGCAAGCCTTGCTATCCTCCGCTGCTAGTTCTAAAGTGATGTTTTCAAACTAGCAACGAAGGCTTGAGCTCTATCAGAGCAAGACACTGAATCTGTGGCGGAAGAAAGTAGTTCCACTCACAAGAGCGTTTTAAGGACAAGAACTAGAAAATGTCTCGAGATAAAACCCTGAATGATCTCTTAAGGTGTGGTGACTGTGGTATAAGCGGAATAATTGACTCCGGCCCATTGAATTGTTGAAAAATAATCCTTACATATATATATATATATATATATATATATATATATATATATATATATATATATATATATATATATATATATATGTGTGTGTGTGTGTGTGTGTGTAAGGAAATAATACACTGGCGGCCAAAAGTTTGGAATAATGTACAGATTTTGCTCTTATGGAAAGAAATTGGTACTTTTATTCACCAAAGAGGCATTCAACTGATCACAATCTATAGTCAGGACATTAATAACGTGAAAAATTACTATTACAATTTTTTTTTTAAAACTCAGAACTTCTTAAATTACTTCAAAGAGTTCTCATCAAAAAATCCTCCACGTGCAGCAATGACAGCTTTGCAGATCCTTGGCATTCTAGCTGTCAGTGTGTCCAGATACTCAGGTGACATTTCACACCACGCTTCCTGTAGCACATGCCATAGATGTGGCTGTCTTGTCGGGCACTTCTCACACACCTTACAGTCTAGCTGATCCCACAAAAGCTCAATGGGGTTAAGATCCATAACACTCTTTTCCAATTATCTATTGTTCAATGTCTGTGTTTCTTTGCCCACTCTAACCTTCTCTTTTTGCTTTTCTGTTTCAAAAGTGGCTTTTTCTTTGCAATTCTTCCCATAAGGCCTGCACCCCTGAGTCTTCTCTTTACTGTTGTATATGAAACTGGTGTTGAGCGGGTAGAATTCAATGAAGCTGTCAGCTGAGGACATGTGAGGCGTCTATTTCTCAAACTAGAGACCGATGTACTTATCCTCTTGCTTAGTTGTACATCTCTTTCTGTCCTTGTTAGAGCCAGTTGTCCTTTGTCTTTGAAGACTGTAGTGTACACCTTTGTATGAAATCTTCAGTTTCAAGCATTGCATAACATTCATTCCTCAAAACAATGATTGACTGATGAGTTTCTAGAGAAAGCTGTTTCTTTTTTTGCCAATTTTGACCTTAAGACATGCCAGTCTATTGCATACTGTGGCAACTCAAAAACAAACACAAAGACAATGTTAAGCTTAATTTAAAGAACCAAATAGCTTTCAACTGTGTTTGATATATTGGCAAGTGATTTTCTAGTACCAAATTAGCAATTTAACATGATTACTCAAGGGTAAGGTGTTGGAGTGATGGCTGCTGGAAATGGGGCCTGTCTAGATTTGATCAAAAATTACTTTTTTCAGATAGTGATGGTGCTGTTTTTTACATCAGTAATGTCCTGACTATACTTTGTGATCCGTTGAATGCCACTTTGGTGAATTAAAGTACCAATTTCCTTCCGAAATAGCAAAATCTGTACATTATCTATACTATCAAAAGTTCTATGACTTTTCCAGGCCTGCAAAACACAATTTTAAAAATCCCTGATATTTGCAGGTTTTCCAGGAGACCATTCAATCTCACTGATGTCTAGAAGAAACAACTGAGATATTAAAGTGATCTTTCTTTCCTATTTGCAGTCAGTCTGCAATGTTCCCCATGACTGTTGACATTTATTCAGGATGCTTTCCTCATTCTAAACATGCTTGTTTGGTGTGTTAGCTCTTTGTCTCAAAGTAACAACAAGAAAGGCATCTGCTGAAGTTCATGTTTAACACTGAGACTTTGTCTGCAGAGTCTGGATGCTAATTGGGGTCTTGCCTTGAGAGAAAAGGGCTCAAAACAATAATCTCATTCATACATTATCTCAGCTGCTATGTGAACACCGAACTGGGCTGCAAACATCATAATGGCAGCAAAAATCCTTTTTTTACAACATAAGCTTTTGTTATGCTCAAGAGAAACAAATCGTAGACAATTCAAAAATCATGGCTGAATTAAACAATCAGGAATATTGCACCCATGGCTGAATGGCGGTTATTTCAACACAATGACACAGAGGAGCGCTTACAGCAAATAAATTATTCAGTCGGCTCAGCAGCAACTTAAAACTAATGACAATGTTTAATGAATTTGTTATGTGCTTCCTCAGCCTCCCAATAATTCCCCTAAATGTATAGCAGGACATTTCAAAGCCAAACCTCAGACTTAAAACAAAGGGAAAATTAATGGCAGGCCCTTATGAAAAAGGTAATGCCATGGTAGACTGTAATACCAAAATACTTTGATATTTGGAAATAAATGATTACCATTCTCAAGAACCATGGTATTTACTTGGTGCTCTAAGGCTGTGGTTTTCAAACTGGCGTCCGGGGACCACCAGGGGGATAGCAAGGGGGAGCTAGTGGTTCCGCAAAACATTTCAGAGAAAAAAAAGGGTAAAAATTTTGATATTATTTGACATTACTGCCATTTCATTATGAAATTATTTAACTAACCATGATTGTTTTATTGTACTGACAGCAATATTAAGAAATAAAAAGAGAAATAAAAATAAATTAGCAACTAATTTTGTTATATATTATATATATATATATATATATATATATATATATATATATATATATATATATATATATATATATATATATACACACTACTGTATACAGTTGAGTCAGAAGTTTTTCATTTAGGACATCAACTTTGTGCATGACATAAGTATTTTTTCCAACAATTGTTTACAGACAGATTGTTTCACTTTTAATTGACTATATCACAATTCCAGTGGGACAGAAGTTTACATACACTAAGTTAACTGTGCCTTTAAGCAGCTTGGAAAATTTCAGAAAATGATGTCAAGCCTTTAGACAATTAGCCAATTAGCTTCTGATAGGAGTTATACTTAATTGGAGGTGTACCTGTGGATGTATTTTAAGGCCTACCTTCAAACTCAGTGCCTCTTTGCTTGACATCATGGGAAAATCAAAAGAAATCAGCCAAGACCTCAGAAAAAAAAAAAAACACAGTTTGTGCTACGGACATGAATGATACCTTAAATCATGACGCTTGTTGAAGAGAGTTGTGCTATTACTTTCATTAGCGATATGACAAACTTGCTTGCTGAATAATAAAATGGGCAAAAAAATCCCATAGACTTACTGTGCATAGGGTTGTAACAGTTTATCGTGGCAGGATAAATCGTGGTTCAAAAACGTGACGATATGCATCGTGGAGATTGGATGTTTTTTTGTTGTTGTTGTTGTTTTTCTTTTTTTTTCTTTTTTTTTTTTGTGGTTTTATTCTATCCATTATGTGCGACATCCTACGCCTGCATAACACAGGCATACTAATGGAGACCGCTTCATTGCACACATTGCAGACAAGCAGCCACAAGCGTGGTATGATGGGTGTAGCTAAAATGGTGAAACTGAAACAGAAAAGCAAACGTAATACACGGAGCACCAGGAGCAGGACAGAGACAGACATGCCTTTTCAGCACGAGGGATTGGATGTCTGTTTGAAGCGCGAGAGTGATCTGATCTTACTGCGCGAGAGAAAATGTACATTTACAGAGGTTTAATGATAGTGCCATATACTATCTAACTACTATATAACATGCTGAAAATTATGTATAATAATGCTATGGGGAAATATAATCATAATGTCAAATGTCAAGTCTGATTTTATTTAATCAGTGAACCGAACCGTGAATTCAGTATCATTAAAGCCCTAGACTTACACTGAAGAAGGAGGGACCCCAGCCATATAAGGACCAGAACATCACAGGGACACGGTGGTGGCTCTTTTGAGTTGGGCCAGTAGGCAACCTCCCATAATGTTTGGCAGCATGTTTTCCATGGGGAAGCAACACTCGCATTTTCTTCAGAAAATTGTCTGAAAATGTAAAAATCTACTATATAAAATAATAATAAATATAATACAATTTAAAATAAAATATAATAAAATATTTTAAATTTCTAAAATAATACAAATTCTAAAATACAGCTTACAAACCCAGCGTGGGAGTAGGCACTACTGTACATTTGCACCATTTCCAAGACACTGAAAAATCTATCTGAGATATGGTTAAAATTACATAACCCTTCCACACAAACATACACAAGATGGTTACATGCTTTCTTCTTTTCTTGCTAAAGCATCTTTTTCATTTGCTCGCCTCCTTTGAATCCTTTTTCCTGTCAACCTCGCATCCACCCCTGTCTGAAGTACTGTGTCAGTGGAGGTATACACGATAAGAGAATCTAATCTCTTCTATTCGTTTACCTCTGGCCTTTCATCATCTATCATTTCATCAGACACTGATAGGTGATTGAGGATCTGTCATTGACAAGTCATTCAAATCAAGGCAGTGCTCTCTGGGAAGTGAGGGGGTGGACCAGAAGGGGAAGGGGAAGGGGTGGGGGGGTTGGCTTCGGCTACCTCCTATCAGCTATATCCGTATTAATGATCTAATCAGAACTAACATAATTCAATAGGACTGCACACATCACCGCTCGGGCTGGCACAGGTTAAGTCTTGGTTTAGACGAGATTACTCTGTCAAATGTCATCGTGCATTTAGGATTAGGATAAATGTATGTACTTAAAACTGCCCTATTGATTTCTGTTTAGGGATAATTTTTAAATCAGTTCTTAACCCTCAGGGGCCGACGGACGCGCCGCAGATTTTTTCTGCATAACAGCGGAAACAACTTAAAATACTCCGTCATTTTTGGGCATAGAGATAAGTGTAAGACATCATTAGAAACTATAAAGTGTCTACTTTTATTTGTGTACACTCACAATAACAACAAAACCTTGTGCTTTTGTAAAATAAAGAAAATATACAGGGTTCAGCTGTCCCTGTCTCCGCGAGCATCTTTCTGAAACACGTCACAAAAATGAAGTGAAACTCCGCGAATACTTATCACACAAACATGAAACATATGTCTATAGAAAGCTTATAATGTCTACTTTTAAATAGAACAATTCAAATTTAAAACAAATATTCTCCTGCAATGTAATCTGTATGAAACAAAGCAATGTACAGTTTCTCCTGGCTCAGCTCATTATCGCTAATATGATCACACCCACCAACAGAGCGCGCTTTTCATACGGTAATGTGCTGAGGTAATCTATGCAAATATGCAAATGGTAAACGCCCCCACAATAATGCCTTAAAAAACATCAAGTTCATCATCAGATTCATTCACTTTCCTGCGCATTTGGAAGATGGCACGCTACACAGGTGAGGAAGCTCTACAGATGGTCCTGTATAGTGACGAAGAGTTCACATTTTCCACAGAAGAAGAGCGGGACTCCAACGATGAATGTTTACATTTTGAAGAGCGACTTTATCCAGCCAAGGACACAATTTCGGATGAGTAAGTCATTTAGTTTATTTACGTACATTAGTTGATATGCTATTTTATATAAATGTGGACATATTTTACTAGTTGGACTACTTCCAGACTTGCCAGCCAGTATTCAGAGTATTGACATTTGAAATATGTCCTAATAGGCAAGTTTTAGTTACATTTAAATGTTGTTTCGGCTAAAGCAGGTATTTAAATTGTATGCTGTATGATATAAATATGATATGTAATATGATATAAAAATAATATGAATGTTTAGATTAGATTTTAACTAGTGTTTATGCTGCCTCATTATCATCAACGAAGCTTGTGCTTGCAAATATCTGTTCAGGTGTAAATGTGTCAAATGTGCTGTAAATATGCTCATATTAGAAAATCAGTATATTAGAATCTGAAGGATCATGTGACACTGAAGACTGCAGTAATGATGCTGAAAATTCAGCTTTGATCATAGGAATAAATTGCGTTTTACAATATATTCAAATAGAAATGTTTTTTATAATTTTAAATCACTGTTTGCTGTATTTTGGATCAAATAAATGTAGCCTTGGTGAGCAGAAGGGACTTCTTTTAAAAACAGTACAAAATCTTACAAATCTATAAAATTTTAAACGGTAGTGTAGGTCTAAAATTTTTAAGTAAAGTCTTTATTTAATGAAAATGTATAGTCAGATAATACATTCAATCATTAAGTCTCCTCACATTCATTCTCAGGGGAGGGGTCTTTGTCTCCTCAAGTGTGAATCACATCAATATTCATGATCAACAACGCCTCCTTGCATATGGCCTTTCTAACACTAAAAGTGTCTCACAAAAGTTAAATGACTATATTGTTTTGTATGAATGAGTGATCAGGATGGTTTCACATCATTTTTGTAGCAAAAACTCCAGGCTACAAGATCCAGTTCTCAAAAGTCTTGTGAACAAATGTTTAGTATGTGTTATATGGCCTTATTTCAGTGACTTACAATTTTTGTTTTTTTCAAAAACCATGCATAAATGTTATTTTCTCAAAAATACAAACATGTACATACATGTTGTTCTCATATTATTGTGGCCCAGTTTGTGCTGAATACAGTGTTCTCAGACTTTAGCCATTAATATGTTTTTCAGCAACTGAAAAAGCACAAATGTCAAGGCATGTCAAAACTTCTCCAGGGCCCAAAACACCCTCAGACCCCAGAGGGTTAAAGGAATAGTTCAAGGTTCAAAACAATTACACCTCACCCTCATGTCACTTAAGACTTGTATGATTCTTCATCCTCTGTAGATCACAAAAGAAGTTTAGCAAAATGGCCTGGCTGCTCTTTTCCATACAATGAGAGTGGAAAGGTACCAGGGCTGTCAAGCTCCAAAAAGGACAAAATCAACCATAAAAGTACCATGAAAGTAGTTTATACAACTTCAATGTTTTTTGGGAGAACTATGCCTTTAAGAACTGCCAATGCACATTCGCAAATTTGAATTTCAGTTTAAAAACTCCACCTATATATTGGGGTGGGTGAAAATCTAGATTTTTCTATGCATTGCGATCTTCATTTGAATGATCTCAATATCGATTCTTAAATCCCAAGATCGATCTTTTACTCTATGTGCAACCCTCCACTACAATGAGAGGAAATAATTCGCATTAGCAACCAAATTATGCTATGCAACTAATATATACATTCATATATATATATATATATATATATATATGACAACTGGCTGGGGAATGTTTAGAATTCACTGACCAGTGATTGTGTAGTTTAGTGGTGGAGTATTCAGTAGTGAGATCCTTTCATTGCGTGTTGCGAGCAAAAGTTGTAATGTAATGTGTCTAAAGGCAAGATCCAAGCAAACAATTTGTCATTGAATAATGTCTCTTTTAAAAACCTCTCTGTTCTTTACAGTCAATTTTGATAATAAAAAAAACAAAAAACATTTAATTCTAATCATGCATAGCATGGATGAGGTAAAGCCGTTCGAGTCTCTCTCGTTAACATGCACTCATTTACACTTAATTTACACACATGTTCAGGGCCTGGGTAGCTCAGTGGTAAAGATGCGGGCTACCACCCCTGGAGTTCGCTAATTCGCTAGTTTGAATCCCAGGGTGTGCTGAGTGACTCCAGCCAGGTCTCCAAAGCAACCAAATTGGCCTGGTTGTTAGGGAGGGTAGAGTCACATGGGGTGACTCTACATGGGGAGTCTACATGGGGGACTCTACATGGGGAGTCCTTGCGATCGCTATAATGTGGTTCGTTCACGGTGGGGCGCATTGTGAGTTGAGCGTGGTTGCCGCAGTGGGTGGCGTGAAGCCTCCACACGTGCTATGTCTCCGTGGCAACGCGCTCAACAAGCCACGAGATAAGATGCGCAGGTTGACGATCTCAGACGCGGAGGCAACTGGGATTCATCCTCCGCCACCCGGACTGAGGTGAATCACTACGTGACCATGAGGACTTGGCAATTGGGCATTCCAAATTAGGAGAAAAAAAAAAAAAAAAAAAAGAGACACATGTTCAACAAATCATTGTAAATACTTGTCAGTAGTAAAAAAAAATATGCAATTAAACAATAAACATTTAACAAAATATAATATATACAATATCATATTTATTTATTAAAGACATGGATTTGATATGTCGTATGTTCGTAATGTACCTAGAAGGCCATTTGTATAATTAACAGTATTAGCTGGGAGAGAATATACGTAAGCAAATTTAACATATTATTTATATGTAAGCAAAAGGGGCTTTATAACTGAACTAGACCCATTTGAATCTATATCGAATTGAAATTAATCGGAATTGAATCAAAAGCTTGAGAATTGGAATCAAAATTTCAAATTGAATCAGGAAATCTGTATTGTGGCGGGGTGAGCAAGAGACATACACAGTGGGCGTGGCGTCAAGCCTCGATGAGGTATTTATTGGAAATAATAATAAACACAAAATGTCCAAAAAGAGGGAATAAACACTGTCCAGGGGGAATGGTGTTCAAATGAAAGGGGGATCTGGCATCCTTGTGGTGCAACGGGCTCTGTGATGGTCAGGGAAGTGTCCAGGGGAAAGTCCAGGGCATGAGCTACGGAGTTATACTGTATATGTGCCAAAATTCTATGCACGCAAAATTGTATTTTGAACATGCAAAATGATATTTTGAGCGAAAAATTTTCTGTGCGCACAAGTTGATATTTTGAGCACACAAAAATGTTTGTTTGCTTTTCCAACCGTATTCCGACAAGTCCCGCTTCCTGCGTCAGGATTGGCTATTAGAAACTGCTTGCAAGCGCTCTGCAAATGAACATCTTGCATGTTCAAAGTATAATTTTGCACACACAGAAAATGTTTGTGCTCTCAAAATATCATATTGCGCACTCAAAATATAATTTTGTTATAGAATTGTGGCACACATAAAACTCCATAATGAGTGGGGTTCGGCGGCCACATGCACTCCCCTCCTATCCTCCGAGGTAAGAGGTGTGGAGGCATCTCTGGCAGCCTGTCTTCCCAGGCCCACGGCATGTGTGAGGGAATGGCGACCGGTCCTTTAGCCCAGTGGTTCTTAACCTTTTTAACTACAAGGCTCCCCACTGTCCAAGACAATATTTGAAGGCCCCCGTGCCCAAAACTAGACGTGTCTGATTAAAATAATTAATCATGGATCATTTTGGATTCTAGAAGTTTCAGATAGTGTCCGTTTATAATTTGTAGGCATACATCTCAAAGTATTTTTCAGCATTTTAATTAAGTTAGATTATTTTAATTATTTTAATATTTCTTATTTTAAATTAATTTTAAGTCATCTTGAGGCCCCTTTGAAAGTGTGCTGAGGCCCCCTAGTGGGTCCCGGCCTCCTGGTTGACAACCAATGCTCTAGCCCGTCAGCAGTGACGTGTGCTCTCCACCCCGGCAACATCTCCAACTCAAGCTGTGGTTCCGAAGATCAGGCCCAGCCGCTCTTCTTGCGGCCAGCATTCTGCCTGCTCTGCCCTGGAACAGCGAGGATGCCAGTGTGCGCACACATGGAGAATAGAAGCCGGCTCCCCAAGAAGAGGTGCGCTCTGCATTTTAAAGCTGATGAAGCCTGATTAACCAGGGACTAAAAACAGTTCTAGGAACAAAAAAGAAAACCGAAAACAAACTAAATTTTTAGCAGAATGTAACTAAAAACCGGAACAAAGTGATTTTCAATTGTTTTTGAGTGCAATCGTTATTTTAAAACGCTTGTAACGGTTATAACCAGTTAATTTGGTTCTGATAATTCTTTTATGAAACTAAAGGCCAAAGGGTTTATCACAGTACATTTTTGGAAATACACCACTTCATGTTGCCCGAAAAAATTAAATATGTGCTTTGATTCTGAAGGAAACTGCTGCATCACACATTTTATGTGATAGCCCATTGTGGATGTCACATTCACTGAATGAAGAGCTTTTTAACAACTATGTATAATTACTACATATACTTACATGCACGACTAATCCAGATACAAAGAAAACATTATTAGAGGTAAAAAGTACATTTCTCAGTTGTTTCATAGTCTTCACTGAATTATTGTATTGATTTGATGCTGCCAGGTTTTGACACAGAAACAGATCTGTAAATAAAATTATACTTAATTAACTGCTTGTTATGATTTCTATGCCAATAAATCCACCACACAGGGAAAAAAATGTAATGCTTTTTTGTTTGCGAGGCAAGTGGCTATTTAGGGCTTGTTTTTCCAGACCATGGTGCTTGTTTCTCTTGCGAGATCTGGCAACACTGCAACTGGTATTTCACCCACCCTTTAGAGCAGAGTAATGTCATTTTTAAAAGAATAATATTAACCGTTCTTTTATTTTGTTCTAACTAGTTACCTTTTGGAAAGTAGACTGCAGAGCTTCTGTTTTTGCTCAGAACTAACCAAATTGAAAAACATTTAGTGTTTAGTCCATGTTATTAACATCAGGTGTGCTTCATCAACCACTGTCGGAATGAGGCTTATTAACTATGCACCTCTTCTCACTCTCCAGCCCATTTCCGTTGTGAGCCTGGCTGAAGGATGGCCCTCAGAGGGGTTGAGATGATGACAAGAGGGAGGGGTGGGTCGTTCCACCATAGTATCAATACAGCAACAAAAATACAGGAAAGAAAACAAAACAAATGTGAAGTGACTCAGCAAAGCCAAGCTGCATTCAGGAGGCATCTTTGGTTGAAGACTTTTTACTAAGCCAATACCTCTTGACATTTCAGACCACTCTTGGAATCAAGAGCAAATCTGTGATTTTCTGTATTCCATCAAGGGCAAGTTAATAAACAGTGTGAGTTGAAAGGGTTAGGGTTAGCTTTGCATTGTTTAAAGATAACATCTTACAACGTGGCAAGCACATTTATCAGTTAAGACAGGGAAAAGCTATTTTTGTGATGCCAGGGGCAGTAATAATTGTTATAACGCTAGTCTGACAGTGCAAAGTGTAGACAGTAGCAGAGCGGGGAAGGTAGATGCGTTGCTGGACCCGCTCCACAGACCCCCGGCACGAGATGTGTCACCAGGGAGGACAGCATGTGTTGCGGCCGACTGGCTAGGAGGCTGGGCCGCTTTCCTCTCACATGTGCTGCAGAGCCTGGGAATACATTCTGCCAACAACACTGCCACCCCTCGCAACCTCAGGAATTAGGAGGGGAGCGCGAGCGGCCGTCACAACCCGCTCACACCCTGGACCATTCCATGGACTCTTCAATGACTTCTCACCATGAGGGTGCCAGACACTTATTCCCCTTGGACACTTTTTTCCCCCTTTTGTTTTTATATAAATGCCTCTACAAGGCCTGATGCCACACACACTGTGTCTGTCTCTTGCTCACCCCGCCACGGTGAACTATTCCTTTAAGGTCCAGTAGCAGAAGAAATATTTGATTGACGTGTTGTGAGGAAGGAGAATGGGTGAATGCGTTTGTCTTGACCATGACTCATGACCCTGAAGGCCTGTATGTGTCTGTGTATCAGGGTGAGCGTGCACATCTCTCACTGACCCCCACCCCGACAGATACACACACACAAACACACACCCCACTCACCCATCCTAGCTCATGCCAACAGCATGTCTCAGCATGCCTGAATCATATTTATCAACAGTGTCTAGACCACTGCCACACACAAACACACAAACATAAATATACAAATAAAGAGCAAGGAAAAATACTGCAGAGTGATTTATATAACCTTGTAAGTCATCATAGATCCTGTTCCAATGATACAGTAAGAAAACTGAGTTTTGAGAACTATACATGGTAGAAAAGAAAGTAGCATCTGACTAAAGATCCAACGAGACTGCAACCATTAATGCATGCGTTACAGCACTAGTTCGCCACATTTAATTCAAAGCAAAAAGTATGAAAAAAGACAAGACCGTAGGAATAAATTAACTACTCATCCCTTACAGCATTCAGAATTGTGTGTACTAAAGGTGAATTATTACCTAACGCAAGCACAGAATGCTGATAAATGGGGCTGTTTCCTTCACATACTGTAGATCTCAATCAGCAACACTTAAAAACATAAGAAATATTTGATCAGTATCTGCTGTGTGTGTCAATAAATGCAGCTAGCCCTCAAGTTCAGTCAATGTCAGCGACCTACACTGACATTTAGAAATTTGCCTCCCTTGAAGTTTTTCTTGTGCCTTCCAAAAAGCTATCTAGACTAGAGGTTGACCGATATATCAGTTTTGCCAATTAATAACAGATTTCTGGAACTATCGGTTATCTGCAAAAATCCACACCAATAGTTTTCCCCCATTGTGTCCGGTGCTGGAGCAGCTGGGAAGGGTCCACTGTTGTTATACAGTATGAGAGAGGCCTCTAGAGGCTAAATAAAAACTATCACTTCACTGCTTGTGGTGTTTGTTTTGACACGTGAGACTACACACTGCAAGGAGCGGAACACTTCAGATGCAGATTTAAAACATCAACAACGAAAAGGTATGTATACGGTACACTACAGTACACGTTGTCATATCATTTTAAATTAATTAATTTGTTGACTAGATGCTGCATTAGTAGAGAACAGCAGTATGTTTGCCGACAAGGCTGAGAGGATGCTAACATTAAAGCTAACCTCAAGCGGTTACAACAATGTGACAAAAACACATGCAAGTCCTACCCAAATGTTTAAATGTCACGATTGTTACCATCTATTACCATCTATTTGCATTAGTTTATATCCAGCTGGTCACGTTTATGCATTCGTTAGCCAGCTAAATTGCATATTTAAAGCTAGTGATGTGAGAAAGCAAATTAATATCTTCATGCAGACGAGAGAAACGTATAAACAAATCAGAAACGCATCTGATTTCAATTCAATATTTTTATCCTCACTGTAATACGATGACTTCAGATCGATCACATTCTTGCACTAAAAAAGGCTAGACACAGCACAACAAATACAGTTTAACAGAAAGCAGGTGTCTCAATATGCTTTTAAAGTTCTTTTGTTAATTTCTGATTAACAATTTTTATTGATTCACATATTAAACACAGAAAAACAAAACATATATACACAGAACCAACAACTGTTCTTTTTAATTAGTGACATCTCCTGCACGAGATGCTGAATAAACAAAAACAAAGGGAAACAAAGACGTTCGTCTAGTGCACGTATACATAGAAAAACAAATGGATGGTTGCAAAAGCATTCAGTGTGAACAACCCCTTACAGTTGCTGGATGTCTTTGGCCATTGCGTCTTGCTCTATTATTAGCATTTCTCAGATTATGCAATGAGTTGTTTAAATGCTTTGTCAGGAAAGATGTTCAACTTGGAAATGTATGTCTCGAGATCCTCGCGTTCTGTTCCATTCTGTTGTGTTCCATCTGTTTGAACAGCCCCTTGCCCGTGCTCATAATCTGAGCCACTTCACCACCGAGTTCAGCCGAATACCACTGCTATCTGTGAATATTGCTACTCTACATAAAACTGTACTGAATAAAAAACAGTGTGTTATTTCGCTGTTATTATGAAGCTTGAGTCAGGAGTAGTAGGAAGTGCAAGTGTAACACAATGTGAACTGTCTATTGAAGTGATTTCCCCCTCATTTTACTTTTGACTTAACATTTGAGAATATGGACTGACTAAAACTTTTTATTAAAGATTAATACAAATAAATGTGTGTCTAATTAATTATTATATTTATTATATCCGGCAAAAAAAAAAAAAAAAAATTGTTAGTCATCATTTATTTTAACATGTACATGTGCTTTAACATGCTGTCCATTCACAGCCCTAAATGTGAAATATATTGCATTATATATTATATCGACCAAAAATATAAAGAATATCATGGTATCAATTTTTGCTTAAAATCGCACACCCCTCACACTGCCTACAATTTTTTTTAAATAGAATATGAAACAGTGTGCAATATGTAACACTGAAAATGTCAAACAGTTGTATGCTACATACACTGTTGTTACAGTATGTCATTGTTACCTTTAAATCAGTGAGTATCATCCTGTTATCTGTCAGGGTATTTTAAGGAAGGTCCCAAGATGCAGAGAGGCAATGAAAGGTGTTTTATTAAAAAGGAACAAAACAAACAAAATACAAATGAAGCACTAACGAGGGAGAAACAAAACCAAAACGAGGCAAAAATAGAACAAAAAACAAACCAACTAAGAAACTGAACAAAACAGAAAAAAAAACTCTCACAAGGGAGAAACAAAGTAACAAGACAAAAGGAACTAAGAACAAACTGACAGGGGAGTTGGACAGGGATCAGAACAACATGACCAGACTGGAGACAAGAACAAAACACCATGATCTGACAGGGAAGACAAGACAAAGGAGAGAATATAAAGAGGAAGGGAAATTGAAACCAGGTGCTGCCCATAAACACAAGCACCGCTAATCTGTGCTGCCATAGCAATGCTGATTGCGCTGCTGAGCAGCACCTGGGGAAACATGAGGGAGTGTAGAAAACACAAGCACATGGACAACCTGAGAGAGAGTGGTGGAGGAAACTGTCACGACCCTGCCACAACAAGAATAAAACAGGAAGACAGGGTGGGGGAAACTGGTGGATGGCACCAACACACAGAACAGACAAGGAACCAGAAACATAAGTCCAACCAAATAAACAGAAAATAAGGTGAGGTCAAGGGCAGAAATACGCTGTATTATGCATGCCAGGCCAGTAGTTGGCAATGTCACTTTGTAAAGAAACACTACGCGCCTGTGCACATAAGTATTCTTCCACAGAGCGGTGAATACAAACAATGAAGATGGCGAAAGCATCGAGCAATTTTGTCTGGACGGACGATGAGGTTGCTTTATTACTACAATTACTTTGCTGGAGAAGCATCAATAAACTCAAAATCTTGAGCAGCACAAACACAGTCCAATAGTCCCCCATTGTAGTTTTGAATGTCTCGCGTGCTGTTTTGAAGTACTCGCGCACATGCCTATAGACTGAACTCTCAAGATTATTCAATAAACTCTGCTCATTTTTACCATCACTTCGTCTCCTGCCTTCTTCTGTATTCCCCCTGCTGACTCTTGGGCTGGTAGGAGAGTAAGTTAACATAAGCTGTTGATGTTGACTGGTTTTGGATATCAGACAGAACTCTGATATATGGATATCTTCTGATGGAGAGAGAGGTCTTGTGTACACTGGATCTAACATGCATTTTCACTGCCTCATGTTTTCATATTCTAAACATATCATTGAATACTGTACATGGCATCACATCTTTGTCTATAGGCTATATACATAAACAGTGGGTGAATGAATTGCGGGTAAAGGTACATTTAAAAATTAAGTAAATAAATAAATAACATTTAAAATACATTTTCCCCATCTGAATCCATACATTAATTTCAAGATTTTCAAATTGCAGGTTCTGCCTACTGTACAATGTTCACACTCCATACAAAACACTCCAAATGAATTGTTGATTATTGTTATTTGCACAGACACCAGTATTCATATTGATAATTATACATCTCAAATTGATGCCTATCAATCCATCATTCTTTATATAACATGTAATATGCATCCGCATGACGTCATCTTTTTCACAAATTTGCGTTTTTGTATGTTTACACGGAGACGATAACGGCATCGTTTTCAAAAAACTTGCACTTTGAAACCTGTTTTCAAAAGTTTGCGTTTTCAGGCCCCAAAACGCCATTGTCGTGTAAACGAACAGCCAAAACACATAAAAAGTTTTCCGTTTTTAGTTGTCGTGTAAACGGCCCCTTAAAGGCAAAGGTGGCCACACCAAATATTGATTTAGCTTTTTTATGTTTACTGGACTTTGTATGATGTTAATTGATAAATGAAAACTATTTATGGCATTATTTTTGAAGACATCCTCACTATGCAACATTTTTAACAAGCGCCTAAAATTTTGCACAGTACTGTGTGTGTGTAGTGTGTATATATATATATATATATATATAGCATTTTTAATCTAAAATCTAAAACAATGCCTTGACTTAAAATAATAAAATTACGTTTAAAATCACATCTGATATTACGTCTATTTCAACTGTCACAGCAGAAATTGAAGATCAAGTGGAGCACATGGAATTATTCAACAAAGTGTGTCATGGTTGTATTCTGCATCTACTTTGGAAAATGTAGTAGATCATCCAGGTATTCCATACATTCAGAAAATGTGCACACTGCTCACAGAAAGTATTGTATACTGCAGAAATAGTACCAGTAGTATGGTAGTATGCCATTATGAATGTGGATTTTCTAAGATATAAAAAATAAAAAAATAAAAAACAATTTTTTTTTAAATTGTAACAAAACAAAAAAATCTCAGTTGTCATAGAACAAGGCCAAACAGAAAAACTATCTTGAACTTTTTTCTTAAAAAAATAAAATAAATTGCTGGCAATCTCACTGTTTTAAAGGTAGGAAATTTCAAGTAGCCTTTTCAGTTCTGCAACTTAAAGTATCCTAGAAATGTGCTTTTCAGAACAATGCAGATGTTAAAAGGTTTTTAGAACATGAATCAAGTGTTATTTTTCAAATTGTGAATTGCTTCCAAACGTTTGTCTACTAGCTTCGATTTCTGAAATTAAATCACAGATCAAAACATTGAATCAAACGATGATTCTTCCTACCTCATTTGCATGCATTTGGCTCTGGACTAACAGACAGTGAAATAAGCACACCCACACATATACATTCAGGCACTAGAGTTGCAGTTGAGCTGTTACAGTAGAGACAAAATCGTACACAATCAAAAAGTATCACTGTGGCATCCTCAGTCACAGAAAAGTTTACTTTATTTCATTGGGCCACAAACCCTTCCTCAAAATTGCATTAGCATTAAGGCATTTTGGTGATGGATAAACAGTGTTCCTTGTGGACACCTTCTTATACACACAACCGTGGTCACCATTCACTTGTATTGAAAACAGCAGTCTTGACATTCAGCTAAACTTCTTCTTTTGTGTTCCACGGAAGAAAGTCACACAGGATTCAAAAGACACAAGGGTGAGTAAATTTTCATTTACAGAATTTTCATTTTTGAGTAAACTAGTACTTTAAGTAAAGATTGTGCCAGTATTTCCCCACTACAAAGACGATAATGCCAATGCAAAACACCCCACATATAAAGCATCTGTCGTCTTCTTAATCTTTCCACAAACAGAGCAACATGAGATGGAGACAGACACAGCTGCTGTTGGCATTCTGCACACATTGTGAAACAAGCAGACAGAGGCAGCAGTATCCGGATGAGGGATCAGCATGCCAATAAGCAATAATATTGTAAGATTGTCATACTGTAGCAATGGACAAAGAAATAAGCAAGCAACGACGGCAATTGATTGAAAATTTTAACTGCTGCATTGAACCAAGAAATTCAATTACTTCTGTAGCACTTAAAGTTGATGAGACCATCCAAATGTTTCTGCATCTGTTTTCCTACTGTATGTAAATATGTGCTAGAATATATAAGTATGCATTATGCCTTTTATAACTAGTAGCATTTTATTAAGTATTTAGCACTGTTTTTCACTGCTGTCCGAGACTGTATCAGAATCGACCAGCAACCCACCAGTTGAGTCTAATCAAAGTCCTTAAAGGCAATTCAGTCCACTCGCTGGTCATCTTTGGAACACTCTCGGCAGGCAGGGCAGTTATTTTTCAATGAAAACAAGTGTCATACAAGAACAGCTCCTATCTACCTGAATGGGGAAATACCGAAATCTGCTAAATGGTTTGTCAAGATAATGATCAAAGAATCAGCAGTAAAATCTGACAACACTGGTATCATAAATTGTGCTTCTTTACATCAGATTATGCTAAAAACAAAACAAAAAACACAATTTTCCTGGCTTGTCTAATTATGCACATTTTCGAGTTGACTGACAGGTGATTGGCTCTTACCTGTAAGGCGGGACTTTCTACATGAGTTGGCTTTTGGGCATTCCAAATTCTCCCAGAAGTGGGCCGTCTCTGGTAAATAGTCTCTGGTCTAATATATCTCTACAGGGCCAACAAGGGCTAACTTATGTCTTTTGTATCGGCTGGTTTGAACAAAAAATCATATTCACATGGAAGAGATTGCTTTTATCACTTGACATTTTATCACGACGCTTCAGGTTATGCATGGTGAGAGAGAGACAGCGAGAAATGGATACAAAAATGAGAGACATTGAGACATCGAAGAAACATAGAAGTATAACATGGGTCCATACCCCACCCCTGGCCTCCTCGGCTGAGACGCTCTGTATTTTAAATTGAGCAATCTTATAGCACTTTTCCACCGAAATTGCGGTGGTTCTCGTGCCGAGCCTGTGCTTTGCTACTTCACAGCCAGGGCAATCTGCAGCCTATCATAAACCATCCACGCTTTTCCACATTGACCTGGGAGCCGAACGGTGACATAACGGGTTACTGTCTATGTGGTAGTTCACGTGACTACCTCAAACATAAACAAACATGGCGTGTCACAGTGTGTTTGTATACAGGTTTAACTCTTGTTTTTGAGGACATATTTAAATGTTTAATGCAATCCATTGTTATTACATTGCTCAACAAGATCTACGCTAAACAGGACAGGTAATGTAATTACATTATATTGTATGAACTATGGCTTAACTTGCTAAGTTCTGTTATAGTGGAGCATTATTAACATTGGTGTAGCAGATGGTTGTATTTGGATTTTTGCCATAGCATATAATATTATTGATTGAGAATCCCACCGTTTTACTTAACAGATAGCCGCGATCTTCCAAATTGAGTGAGTAGCTGGTCAAAAATCCCCTTACAGAACAAAACAATGCATAAAATAAGATGACAACAGTGTAAGGAAAGCTAACAAAGTTGGCAAATATAATAACTTACTGAGATCAGCTGCAGAGGACACTGGCGATTCACTGTTTATCACAAGCGTTACTGGCTGAATTCAATGCCCCGGTTAGTTAGCAGGCTGGTCGGAGTCCAAAACACCATTGCTCCATCCACTGTCCCTTTTGCTTATGTCCTTCTTATGGTCCCTGTTCTCCCTTAAGTGTTTTTAAATTTGTTTATGATTTGGTCAATTGTCCGATTGAAGGTGGCATGCATCGTTTGTGCTGTATCTTCATTCTCGTAGAGTTTTTTTTTTCCTTTGCGATCTCTCTAGCTTATCTTGGAACTCAGTAAATACCATATCGCAAGTAGAGCATTCGTTTCATCGTGTTACCTGAACGCTTTTGATGTCTGATAATTTTGTGGGTTTTTAATTGTTTTTATAAAGCAAAGAAGTACTCCTTGCTGCATATGGTAGCTACTGTTGTTTTTTGGGAAAACTTTATCATGGTGATGAAAGATTATTCCGCCCTCCATCCCCTGATGTAATTGGTTCCTGCGTTGAGACAAGCAAGCTTTTGGGGCCGGTGTCGAATCAGGTTTTCATCCCCGGAACGGCCTTTTCTGCAGTGGAAATGCGTGGAACAGTTCGAGAATTCACACCTGGCCAGGAACCTGCACCCGAACCATGTCGGTGGAAAAGGGCTATTAGAAGTATGTAGGAGCCCATTGTGTCATCCTGTGGCCCTCTGTTTAAATCTTTCACACTAAGAAATCATTACTCACAATGTGCTTGGAGTGTCCCCACTGACATCCACACAATGACTAAAAGACTATTTTACTGAGCCTCTTTCTGTTTCCCCCAGAGCAGTGGAGGAGAGAAAGAACAATAGAGAGAAAGAGAGAGAGAGAGAGAGAGAGAGAGAGAGAGAGAGAGAGGGAGGGAGGGAGGAAAGAAATAACCATGTAATTTCTAAGTAGATTAGTCCCAGAGACAATTACATATTCAGCGCCTTTAGAAGTCTCTTCCTCTCTTTCTCCCGCTCTCTCACAAACACATACTCATATACACACTAACACAAATGCAGATAGA